>NC_051050.1:24224657-24481748 GCF_904848185.1 Acanthopagrus latus | reverse complement strand
AATGGCTTTGACGCTTGTCAAAATGAATCCTACTCATGTGTTCATACTTATATTTATTTGTATTTGCTTGCAATGTAAACTGTTTGCTTGTATGACGAAACTGTTAATTGTTGATTTATAGAGATGTATTTAAACGTGTGTGTTCAGTTCTGTTGTCTTCGTTTTTATCTCTATGTTTATTTCTTCTTCTGTATTTCTTTCTTGTATCTGATAATGGAAATACTTCAGAGTTATATACACGTATATTAAATCTTTGGGATACAGTTTGGAGACGCTGGGCAGCAGAAATCTGCAGGACAGGAAGTGGAACAGACACACAGACTGAGGGCAAAATATAAGAAAATACAATATGTTTTAAACATTAAGTGTATGCAGCGCTGACGATGAGTTGTGGGGACTGTCTCTCTCTCACACACACACACACACACACACACACACACACACACACATACACACACACACACACACACACACACACACACACACACACACACACACACAGACTGGTTTATAATCCCTACAGGCCCCGGGGCCTTGCTCTCAGGTCCCTCAACTGGGTGACAACAAACCTGCTTCTCTGATTTATGGAAATGCAGATGGAGTTTTTATTATTACGCCTCCTCCTGACACACACATGCTCACACACACACACACACACACACACACACACACACACACACACACACACACACACACAGACTTCTTGGTTCAACTGAAGTGAGGACAAAGGAGGTCAAACACTGTAAGAAATGTGTCAACTCTGCAGCGAAAATGGTGATTAGATCGTGGGCTCAGTGTGTGTGTGTGTGTGTGTGTGTGTGTGTGTGTGTGTGTGTGCATAAAGACATCTTGATATTTAATTGCAGTAATTAACATCTTTAAGAACTCAATAAATTATACAGTATTTCAGGTCAGCGTGCGGCTGCGAGTGAATATCTGTGTCGGGTTTCTGCAGCGACAGAAGAAGAATTTAGATCCTTTATTAAAGTAAAAGTACAGAAGTAAAATGTACCTGAAGTATTAAAATGCACCCCGAGACGGATATATCATTATATATAACGTTTAAATACTAATGCATCAATGTGTAAGCAGCGTTTTACATTTTCTTCAGCTCTCCTTATAATCTGTCTTCTCCTGCTCACGTCCCGTCACCCCCACCGCGTCTTTAAACTTAATGAAACTTCTAACGATATATGATATTAATGTCCACATTACTGTTATATGTATGATACGATCCAAGCCGGGAAGTCTTACAGATCATTTCAGGTTGTATTTTAAAGCTAATTCACAGATTCTCTCAACAAGACAGCCCATAACCCATAAAAAAATGGTTAGAATAGGTATCTACCTGCCCGACCTGCCGTGGAAATGATCTGTTTTCGGACGCCATCGACCCGGCGACCTCGTGACAAGAAAGTCAGTTAATAAAATGTGATAAGACACGTGCTGTGGAAGTAAAGAAAGTAAAACTGCTAAAATGTGAGAAAGATCTGTAAGATGTGTCTGACATTTTGTATTAACTTCTACCTTAATAACAAAAAGCACATTTACAGTTACGCCTGTTTTGACTCTAGGATGGTTTATAAAGCATCTCACTGGCCTTTCTGAAAAAAAACCCCACTGTGGTGGAGCTGATGGAGGGTGTTTTCCATGTGCAGAGGCCTCGTCCTCGCTGCAGCGGCATCACAAACCAATGTCCTGTCTTCTCTATGAGCTGTCCTTTCAATAAAGAGTGAAGAGCCCAAAAAATACATTAAAAAAAACACTCGCATCATGTCCTTGTAAAGTCCTTTTCCTCTCCGAGAACCCGTCTTTGTTAACTGAACGGTTGTGCTCACTAGCTAACTCTGTAAAGAGAGTTGAGACAGCTTCACCCAAATCATTGAACAAGGTTACGGTTGTTTATAGAGGCAGAAACAACGTGAGATCACCTGGTTCCTCTCAGTAAAGACCTGAAACAATATGACAGAATTACAGAACAAAACACACAAAACAAAACTAATCAGCAGTTCGTCTTCAGCACACAAACTTCTCGTATCGGCTGCAAAAATATGATTCACAACTGAGTCTGTTCGTGTTCAGATTTGTGAAACATCCAAATGAGATTATGTGATCGTCTGTGTCTGAGTATTCAAAAAACAAACCCCCCCCCAAAAAAATCATCGTCATGTCAGAGAAGGAGCCGGAGCAGCGAGGGGCGGGAGGAGGTAAAAACCTGCTCTGTTTTCATTATCAGGGAACATAATCCTCTTCGGACAGAGGATACTCAGCCGTCAGTCGCTGAGGAGGACGAGGGAACAAAGGGACTGAAGTGAGGAAACCACATGAAGGAAGAAGGTGGAAGCAGCAGGAAGAGGAGGAGGCCTTCGTTTGTTCACGGATAAAAACACATCGTTCATCCGCTGCCGGCTCGTCAACACTCACATATAAGAGCTCTCACCTCCTTCTCTCTCTCTCTCTCTCTTTCTCCCCTCCTCCTTTTTCATGCTCTTATCCTTCCTTCATTTTTCACTTCAATTTCTTTTCTCTCCCCCTCCCTCATCCTCTCTCTGGAGTGCTCTTTATCCCCCAGTCCTCAGTATCCTCCCACACCCTCCCTCCCTCCCCCACATCCCCACCCCTCAGCGTTTAGTGATTAATGCGAGTTTTAATTGTCATGCTCACTTTTATGCTCATTAAAGTGTATTATGCAGCAGTTAGGGTATTAAAGTTCAGCGAGAAATTTCATGCATACTGATGAGAATGCAAATGAGCCCAGCGTGAAAGGGTAGTATGGTTTGTGTTGTGCGAGTGTGTGTGTGTGTGTGTGTGTGTGTGTGTGTGTGTGTGTGTGTGTGTGTGTGTGTGTGTCTGATTATCCCCAGGAGTGAGCCAGAGTGTCATTATCACCCGGCGCTATAGCCGTCTTAGCCGAGCAGAGAAGAGTCCATCCATAGAAATCATGTTAATGGGAGTCTCACCGCGTTTCTTTACGCCTGAATACCTGAATAGTATTTAACATACGACGCTGTATGTTGCAGGAAATGCCGCGCGGACTTTAATCAGCGAGCTGCGATCGATTCTGGTTCCTGAAGCCGTGTACGCACAAAACAAAACCGCAGGTGTTGAACTGTTAAAGGGTTTTGTTTTGTTTTTTAGGGGTGGATATCTGCCGCTCGACGTATGTGGCGCGAACAAAAGAAAAAGAACACGTTGGTGAGGTTTAAACGCAGGATTTCGGGGAATGTTTCGTGGTGCGTTCACTGACTAATGCTACAGGATATCAGCCGCGCAGACTGTGGTGTCAGCTGTATTGAAGTCTATGGGAGATGATGGAGAGACACGCTCATGTCTCCGGAGAACGAAAGAACAAAAGAAGAAAGCAATAATGTCATATATTACTTTAAAATGAAGGCAACTGGTAAAATGTGACATACAGCACTTTTTGAGTTTCTCCCATAGACTTCAATGCAGCTGTCACCACAGCCTGGAACTGCCCTGGTTGCATCGGTATTAAAGGAGCATTCTGTAGTTTTGGTGGAAAAATGTTAATGTCACTGACTTAATCAAACTAAATAATTAAACTCCCTTTTGTTGTCATGTCTGAATAAACTGATTAATCAAACTGACCTTAAAGGAAAACGCAGTTTATACTGTTTTACTTTGTTTGCATGTGGCGGACCCTGCCACCTTTCTAGCTTCAAACAGTGTTCTGGGGCCTTATTTTCCTCTGACAGCAGCTTGTTTATTCAAAGTATTTCTGAGTTTGTATTATTACCTCATTAATGTTGTTTGGATTTCTTCTCTAAAACTACGCAGTGACCCTTTAAGTTCCTTTTGCTAAACAGGAAGTGGTTCATTTCTGACTTTAGATCTACGCGGTCATGCTCGTACATCTTCGGATGCTTTTAGCCTTCGCAGCTACAGTGAAGATTTAAATAATATCTTTTCGAATCAGTTTGTCTCGTCTGGGCTCCTGTAGACTTGGATCACACCAGACGAGCTGCATGGAGCAGAAATAACAGAATGGAGGAGAAAAAACAGAAATGTTTTGTGGACTTTGTAACTTCACCTGACTTTCCATCAGCTTAGTTTTCAAAATAAACCTTCATGTCTTCCACACGATCGTTTATTCGAGACTGTAACACTTTCGGTGTTTTGTCGGCGTCCCAGCAGCCTCAGCTGAAGACGTCTGACATCTTCCTTTTGATCAGCACCCGGGGAACATTTCAAGACATTATTTTAAACAGTTTTATTCTCGCATAAACACACTGTTTGTCACCGTAATGAGCTTATCTGTCTCTGCTTTTCCTCCCGTGTGTTTCCCACTCACTGCACCACCTGCTGCTCCTGCAGGACAGTTATCAGCAGCCTCATTTCAGCACACTCGCTCCATGCTGTGTAAATGATTTAGGCTCCCTGGTTGAAAATCTTTTCTATTGTCTCATTTCACCCTGCAGACAGCGCAGTTGAAGCGCAGTAACGACTGAGCCTATTCACTCAGCATGGTAGTAACAGCAGGTGGGCTGAGAGGAGGAAGACGGCGGCATGTGACACACTGACTTAAATAAGACGCCATCTGACAACTGAGGTTTTATTCATATCTCAGGCATCTCTCTCTCTTCGCTGTGGAACATTTCAATTTCAGATGCTCATTATGTTAATAAGGTGCTTATATTTTCCTCTCTGAGACGACGAATATTTCATCGAGACACCTCGGTTATTGAACCTCGCTGCTGCTGTCTTTTCACGGTTGGCGTCGTGGCTGTTCGTAGGCCGAATCCGTCTGTCAGGTGGTCGATTCTACGGCAACACTGGTGCTGGTAGCTCCTACCAAAAGATGAGCGGGAAATCCATTTTAATGAGCTGCGTAACCATGAAGTAAACCAAAGAAGTCACCTGAACGTGCACCATCTTATGTTCTGTACCCCAGAGAGTAAATGCACTCAGTTACTTTCCTGTTGACGTGAGGAACTGTGTGGTTTTGCGGCCCGGTCCGTCTCACTCACATCCACATTCGCCGCCCGAGATGCATTTCGGTTTTTAACTGTCGACGTCACATTTTTCAATTTAGCTTCCCCCTCGGGCTGTGAAACACCAGTGAGACCAGATTAGCCCCTTCTTCTTCTTCTTGAAGCTCCATTAATCAATATTTCTCATATTAACACTAAATTAAACAACTCTGTGTAATGTGAAGGAACCCACAGAGAATCATCACCCAGCTCTGCAGCTCTACTTTTTAGCCACTTTAGCCTCATTTGCCGAAAAAAGTTCGGTCTCAACCTGGTTTCCAGCAGCAGGTAGCTTCAAAAAAAAAAAAAACTACCTGCTGAGACACAGTTAAAGACGGATACTCTCATGACGCTCAACATAGTAAATATTGTTAATCACCCGTCAGAGATAAAGACAACGGAGCGCTTTGTCACAGCCGACAGTTCAACCAGAAATAAAACTGTGCAAGTTGTTTTCACAGTGAAGCATTGTTGTGATGGAGACGAGTCTCCACCTGAGACTTCAGGTGAGAGCAATAATCCAGCTGATGAAACAGAAATCCAGCAGTTTGGCCCGAAGGCAGAAAAACAGCAGAACTATTATCACAGTGAACTCTGTCCTGCCGGCCTGAGGACACAACGCTCAGGTAGAAGTAATCAGGCTCGAAGAAACAATCAGAGGTCTTTTTTTTTTTGAGGCTACTAAACTAAATTAAGTACTTTACTTAAGTACAGTTGTACAGAGATGTTTGTAGTTTACTTGCGTATTTTCATTTTAGAAGATTTTTTTTGCATAAAAAGACAAATGTTTGTATCAGAACTTTGTTTTTCTTCTTTCCTCTCATCTGATGGACCCTCTCTGACCCTTTGGTGGGCTCAGAACCACTGGACTTCTGTGGACTGGGTCGCTGTGTATGAAGTAGTTTACATGAGCTCTGATGCTGAGACATCAGAATTAAAGGAAGTGCTTCATGTGTCCGTAATCCATATTATATATCAAACTAACTGATCTGATGTGACAAAGAAAATCATTTAAAGCTCATTTTTCTTATTTCTACTCTGCGAGATGAAACTTCAGACAGAGTTTGAGCTTTTAAAATCGGTATTAAAGGAGCACTCTGCAGTTTTGAGGAATGGAATGATAATGAGAAGAGAAAGATCTTCAGTGATTATGAGGTTCATGAATAAACTGAATAAACAAACAGACTTTAAAGGTGCACAGTGGGGTTTTGGGGAAGTAATAACTAAAAATGATGATTGAATAACCTGAATAAACAACATTTCATACAGTTTTACCTCCTAAAAATATGAATAATGTGAACTCAGACTGTCAGGTTGTGACACAAAAGTCTTTTAAATTTGGTTTTATAACATCAGAAAACACCTGGAAGTGCTTCACGTGTCCTTAATCCACTTTATAAATCAAACTAACTGATCAGATGCGACTTAGAAAAACTTTTAAAGCTCATTTTTCTTATTTATAATCCGCGATTATATGACTGAATGACTGAATAAACAACATTTCATACAGTTTTACTTTGTTTACATGTGGCGGACCCTGCCACCTTTCTAGCTTCAGTGTTCTGAGAAAAGCGTGTTTACTCACTATTATCATTATTATTGCCTCATTAATATCATGAATATTAAAGTTTATTTTCTAAACTCCACAGTACAGTTGTGTAGAGTGACCCTGCTTTTATTTCTCACAGTAAGTTGAGCTGTCTTTAAACGCACCACATTCCAGCGGACCTTTAAACGTCACACAGGGCGGTGCTGCGTTCACTGCCCCCTCCCCCCACAAACCACGAGGCTCCGGTGTTGACAGGCCGATCACCGCCCATATTCAAGTCCGGCTTTTCTGCTCCGCCAGCGGGCGAGACAAAGCCTCCCTCTCCCGCCCCCTGAAACACCTCGGGACGGAGACATGGTGGTTCTTCCGACGACCCCCTTCCTCCGAGCTTTTCTCTCCGGCCTCACAAAGGATTAGCGGCCGTGCGGGAATTCCGCCCTCCGGGTCGTTATGTAGCGCGGAGCTCGGCGGACAGACCCCGCCTTCCCTCCATTTGTCAACAAAGGGGTTTGACAGGAGAAGCCCTGCCCCCATGTTTCCATAAAGCACGGCCAGCAGTCGGAGCCGTGCGAACCTTCTCCTTCCCGTCCCGGTTCATGTGGTGCGTTGACTTCCTCCGTCGCCGTTAGAAGCGGAGCTATCATGGCGGAGCGCGTACAGCAGCCCCCGGCCAAGCGGCTCTGCTGTAGACCGGGATACAGCTCGACGTGTCGGCAGGGCCAGCGGGCCGCGGGGGCTCCGTGCGGCGGCGGCGGCAGCGGCGGCGGCGGCTCGGCGTCCAGCGGCTCGGGCAAAACCCAGAACCCGGAGTCCCTGCTGGACATCGCGGCGAGGAAAGTCGCGGAGAAGTGGCCGTTCCAGCGGGTGGAGGAGCGTTTCGAGCGGATCCCGGAGCCCGTTCAGCGGCGGATCGTTTACTGGTCTTTCCCGAGGAGCGAGCGGGAGATCTGCATGTACTCGTCGTTCAACACCGGCGGGGAGGAGATCGGAAGTAGCGGGGAGAGCAGCGACGAGACGCGGCTGCCTTTCCGCCGGGGCATCGCTCTGCTGGAGAGCGGCTGCGTGGACAACGTACTGCAAGTCGGTGAGTGGGTCGGTCAGGGGGGGGGAACCGGGACCGGGACCGGGACCGGGACCGGTACCGGGACGTGTTCGGTCCAGAATTACACAACAACACGAGCAGTTTATTATACGGGGAGATAAAGTGACAGGGGCGGACAGACAAAGGGTGAAGCGGGCGGACACACAGCCGACAATGGGGCTTTAAATCCGCGGCTGCATGAATGGGAATGTGTGACTGCCGGGGCATTTAAATCCTCCTCTGCTGCTCCGGGGGGCAGTTTGAATGTGAGATGTGGCGCACAAAGAGCCCCGAAATCCACTAATTGCGTTTTAAAAGAAGAAGAAGAATAAAAAGAAGTCAAGCTGTGGCTTTAACAAAAGAGGGATTCCCACATTTCACCAGCAGCAGAGAAGAAACTTCCACAAAATACAGAGAGAGTTTGAGTAATGTGAGTTCAGACTGTCAGGATGTGAATCAGAAGTCTTTTAAAAATGCTTTTATAACGTCAGAAAACACCTGGAAGTGCTTCAGGTGTCCTTTAATCCGTATTTTATTAAACTAATTGATCAGATGTGACTTAGAAAAACATTTAAAGCTCATTTTTCTTATTTCTAATCAGCTAGATGTCACTTCAGACAGAGCCTGGGTGTTTTATTCAAACTCTCTTTGTTTTCATGACTGAACAAACAACATTTCACACAGTTTTACTCTGTTCACATGAGGTGGAAAGATCTCAGTCCTCAGAATATTTGGGATTAATTGATCCGATGTGACTTGTCGTGTCGTCATTTAGGGTCAGTTTGTTTATTCAGTCGTGAAAACAAAAGAGAGTTTGATTATTTAGTTTCTTCCTCTAAACTACTTGGTCCACCTCTTAAAGATGGTTTATAGCGTCAGAAAACAGCTGGAAGTTCTTCACGTGTCCTTTAATCCAGATAATAAATCATACTAATCGATCTTTTAAAGCATTTAAAGGCATTAAAGCTCATTTTTCTTCTTTAGAAATCACACATTCTTGCCAGGACAGCACTCAAAACTGAGCCTGACCTTTTTTTTAGTTTTTAGTTTTTTTTGTTTTTTTTAATAATCAGTTCCTAAATGATTACATAAAGTTATTGAGTAACACTGGGAGTTGGGTTGGGTCTCAACCGACACACATCTGATCTGAGTGAGCTGTTGTCAGCGGCGCTGATGTTGTTGGACGTGATTGTGCAGCGTGTTGCGTCTTTGTCAGCCTGGTTTGATCAACAGAGAGACGATGATGAACCTCTGTGTCGTGTCAGTCCTCAGATTGTTGTTCTTATTTGGACGTTTCAGTGCAGGATTCTCTCTTTCGGGAGTCCACAAGTCGTCTTTCCGTGTGAGAATAGCTGACGAGCGTCTCGGTGTGTCTGGAAGCAGAAACAGGAACATGTGCTGAACTGACAGCTTCCTGAGAACCAACACGTCTCTGCACCGACAACATGCGCCGATCTAACATATGTGGGCTGTTGTTTTGTCATTTAGTTGTAATTTTCTCACTCTGTCCTGCACTCTTTGAGATTTTAATCGCCCAGCAGCAGCAGCACGTATCAAATGCCCGGCATTCCCATTGTGAGTTTGGCACTTTGTTCCTATTTTCATGTTCATTTGTGTCTTTTCAAGCTTCCCGTCGCCTCCTAAAGGAAGGCAAACAAAAGCGTCTTTTCACTCCCCTGTTAAGTAGAAGAGATTTGGAAGGAGGAAGCGTATTGAGCACAGCGATTCTTTTTAAACGGGCCGTGATTCACACCAGTCCGCCGCCAATTGGTTCAGGTTTGTGTCTTTGTGCGCGACCGGAGAGAGACAGAGGAGAGACGGCCGAGAGCTCTCCGGGAAGCCGAGTCGAAATGGAGATGGCTCACTTTAATTCAGTTTGCAGCCTTTATCGCGGTCAGCCCGGAGCGGCTGTCACCTGTGAGCGGAGCAGACTCGGGACACCTTCTCAGGGACTCGCTGAGGGCTGTAATCCCATTACTCTGCATGGTTCATTTGAATTGTAATGCAATCTGAACAGTTTCTGCATGACCCGTCCCTCTTCCCCCGCCCCACTTCTAAATGCAGGAGGCTCATGTGGGCTTTGTGAAGGGCCACGGGGGGAATACACACTCACAACACACACACACACACACACACACACACACACACACACACACACACACACACACACAACATACACACACACCAGCCTCAGTCCGGCCAAAACCAGAGGCCTATATATTCCCAGATATTGGGAAATGTTTCTGCAGGGGAGAAACAGAATCTGGGAGAGCGAGGAGGGGAGGGGGGCTCGATCTGCATGCTTACAAAGAGGAATAACAGTAGTGCTCACACACACACACACACACACACACACACACACACACACACACACACACACACACACAGGGAGGGTTTCTCTCTTGGCTGATTGCACCCCGGCCTGGAATTTGCTGGAAAAATAGAGCCAAGAAGTGATAAATAAAAGATGTAATCTCCCCATGTGTGGGCTGCACCAGAGCAGGAGGGAGGGTTTCTCACTGCAGACCTTGAGGAAATGAATTGGCACACATTAGCTGTGGACCCTCGCACTCCACAACAAACCCTCACTGTTAATCAGCGCAAAGATAAAGGACGCCATTTTTCTTTCTTTGCTTACGGGAGCAAACGCAGCAGCTTCTCCGGTTTAGACGTGAGGGCGGCTTCGTTCCCCCCTGTTGTAGCCAATATCATATCTGCGGGTGAAGTTATTGAGCTGCGAGGTGGACGAGCAACACCGGAGGAATAAGTGGAGTGTGCTGCTGATTCAGGTGCACTCAGGGCTGCCGGCGGTTTAATACCAATATCTACTTCAGTTGTTCAGCAGAACGCTGCAACACCGTTTTGATCTGAAGCTCCGGAAATGTTTTGTGGACGACGAGAAGCAACTTAAAACGGCTCCAGACGGCTCAGCCAGTGTAATCCTAGTTTCTGGAAGCCCCGAGATCCCAAATCGATTTGAAAACAAGTTATTTACCTCCTGGACACGTGGCTGAACTCGCTCCCTGACTTCAGATAGACAGACTTTAAGTTCAGCAGCTGCAGGGACGATCTGTTAATAATGTCTTCTGGAATCTTGTTAGGTCACTAAAGTTATTAGGATTCATCCTCTGGGGACAATGACAACACACACCTGCCTTGTGCGTTTGTATTTACAAAATGTGGGTCGATCGATGTGGCTTTTTCAGGGCCGATACTGTAAACAACAGTCAGACCTGGTAATCGTAACCACTGAATATCAGCTCCAATGATTAATCAGTCAATCCTTTATAATGATATTATCGTGAAATCTATAGAAATGTGAACAAAGTTCAGTTAAATTCATGTTTAACTTGTTGTTTATTGCTGGTTTTGTGTCTTTAAACACTTGAATTACACTCAGTGAGGGAGGTGGAGCGAACAATCACACGCCGTGATAAAGTTTTTATGAAGCAAGAGTGGAAAGAAATGGAACTGATGTAAGAGCTGATTGTTTTATTTACACAATCTTTTACTTTTTGATATCATGTCATCAACAATATCAGTATGTTGCCACACAGTTTGTTCTGATTAAGACATAAATTCCAGAATCGTGGGAGAATCAGAACTGCTTTTTCATGAAATCCCAACAAACAGTTTCAGTTCAAAACGGCGTTGAGGTGCCGGTCTGAGCTGAAGTACAGGCTGCGGTGACGCGTTTAAGTACAGACTGCGGTGTTTATGTGCACGGTCATCTGCCCTCGCTGTATGTTGACCTGAGGGAGGAAATACACGGTTTCTATATATGTTGGGAAAACACGCGCTGTAATGTGTTTGTTACCTGCGTCAGACGGTTATTAGGTGCAGGAGAAGTTACAGCCGTCACACAGGCTCTTCTCTCTGCTGAGGTCTTCAGCCTCATTACATTAGAGGTCATTAAAACACTGCTGCTGATTAATTATTTGGTCTGTAAAGTGTCAGAAATAACAAAAATCTTCATCACAGTAATCGTAAACAGTCTGAAACCCAACGATGGTTGAGTTACGACTGAGAAAACCATCCAGACATTTTACATTTGAGGAACCAAAACCTCAAACTTTTAGGGATTTCTGTCGTCTTCTGCTCCATAGATCATTTCAGCTCATCAGCTGTTTACTCAACATCGATGACGACAACAAACGGCATCAAAAATCACAAATAATCATCTTCAAAATCGTACAAAAAAAGATGGTCCTCATACCTGCAGATCCTGCTTCAGAAATGTCACAATTTAAAGTTTATCTTCAGGGTGAAATAATCCAGTGACAGTTTTCAGTACATTCATGGATACAAAGCAGACGGGAGCTGCTGAAAGAGGATTCGGCACATTTTAAATGTCCCTGACACACCAGGCCGACGGTCAGCTGATGTCAGAACCATTTATTGGGTGTCGGTGGTCCTTGTTTTTGGCCCTAGCACTCATCTGCCCTCCTTAGGCGGCTTTTCGGCCGACTGAGCAGGTAGAATCAGTGACGACGGTGAGAGAAATCACTCTGGATCAGCCGATCAGTCCACAGCAAGAGAAACTTGAGCCTGTCGTGTCCACAGTTTCACTAATTTAGTGAACTCTCCTTATTTTAGCTTCTTATTCTTCAAGAATGACACCTGCGATTTTGTATCAGATTTATTCTGGATTGCAATCAACAGCCCAGAGTCTTTTGGTTTACCCCTATTTTGAAAATAGCAAACAGAGTCTAGCGCCACCTGCTGGTGTCGAAGGTTTTTCCTCTCACGCAGGCGCGGAACATCGTCGGCGGTGCGTTCAGGTGCAGCTTTTGGGACGTGAGAGGCGGCGCAACAGTCGGCCTTCATCGCTGATATCAAAATGCAAACAAATCGAGGGTTTCACTTCCTTGTTAAGTGATTTGGAAGAACCCACAGTTAACTCACTGAATCCCTAGCAACACTTTACTTCCTGTTGCCGTAAATATGAGAAGTGTAGTTGTTCCAAAGCTGAGAACATGATGAGCTCTTCAAATAGCAGGTAAAGAAAGATTGATAGTTTTAAATCCTCTGTGTTGTTTGGGATGGTCTGTCTCAATTTTTTCCTTTTTAATTTTGGAAATGTAAAAATCCTGTTGTTTCAAACATTAACAGACACATTTGTGAGTCTTTTCTGTTTGAGCTCATGTCAACATTTCTGTCATTTTGCACACTGAAGTGCAGAATTTGAGTCTGGGCGCTGACGGTCTGTCACTGGGCTGCTTGTCACTGCAGTCTGCGGATGGTTTTCCTCACATTTCGTCATGTGACATTTAAGTCTCAGTCTGGCCCGTTTCTGTGCTCAGACGCTGGGTTTGGTTCTGCTGGCAGCGCGACATACCGTCACCACACAGTGAAATATCACCAGGTCTCTCTGAGACCGAGCGCAGCCAAACCTTCGCCGGCTCTGCCCGGGAAATGACTGCGATGATCATCGAGTGAGGAGTCGGTGTCGCTCCCTCTGCTGTCACCGTTACTTCCTACCTGACATGGAAGAATTACAACATACCATCTGAGAGTAATCCATTACAGATGTTACTCAAGTAAAAGTCAACAACATGTAGCGAAAGCATCAGAAGTAAAAGTTCTTGTTCAGCAGTAAAATGGCCGCCGTGTGTAGAATATTAATAAACATTGACATTATTGGATTTTTAAAGGGCACCTTGTCATTTGGGGGAAGATATTCAAACTCATAATATTAATATTTACAATATTCCGAACTCAGAAAGATGTGAAGTGATTAAATAAACTAGCTGAAGTTAGAAAGGTGGCAGGGTCCGCCACACACACACACACACACACACACAGCAGCTTCGTTCTGCATCTGATCCATTGGACCAGCGTGTGTTTGCTGTTGAGGGTTTATCGGCCTTTTCTCTAAAGTTTTGAACTCGATGTGCAGCTCCGTGAAGGCGACGGGAGCTGCAGATGGAGCTGATGATTTCTCTGCAGGTTCATCGAGCGTTCCTCTTTCACTTTGTCACGTATAATAAAAATATCGATCGCGGCTGCTTTCTAACTGAATCTCTGATGGCGTGATGCGTCATTTTCACACACATAACTGCTAATCTCAGCATACTGTATTAAATTAAACTTGAGCAAAGCATACTGAAGCACAATTAGTGTTAGCAGAGAACACACACACACACACACACACACACACACACACACACACACACACACACACACACACACACACACTGGCGCTGTGTACATGGAGCCTCGGGCCTCTTGTACACACTGATTACTGCCGGCTCGCTCTCTCATCTGCAATTTTATGAAGAATCAATGAATCGGCGCTCACATATTGAATGATGCAAAGCTTTGTAAGTATGCTGAGAGCCCACACACACACCCACACACCCACACACACACACACACTCAGCCTTGTAGGTTGTTGATCAGCATTAATGGTGTATGCATAGCAACCTCAATATGCTTCGGCTCTGCCAGATCGATTTTTATTGGAGCAACATCGGCCGCACGCTTTGAAGCGAACGCTCGGCTGGACTTCACAGAGGTCGGCCGGCGGCGAAAACAAAAAAAAAAATATGGTTTCACACAACAGTGACTGTACTTGTGTTAAGAATTAGAAGGCGGTGGATGTTAATGTTCTGCAGCCGAGTGGGTCTTAGTTTTTCTGTCGGTTCTGTCGGTTGAAGTCTTGGAGTTCTGCCCAGGTATTTTCCAGGTCAGTGTCAAACACCACCAGGAATGTGGCTGAGTTTTCCACACAAACACACACCCAGATGAACACACACACTTTTAATTTGCTAATGTAGTCTGACACAAAGAAAAAGTCTTTGAAAACACGAGGCCAGCCGGCTTTATTCTTCCTGTTAAAGATCCAAACCGTTCTGACTCAGTAGCTCATCGGTTCCTCCTGAAAACTCTTTAAAAACAGATCGCAAATATAAAGTTTCACTCTAAAAGTATCTCAGTAATTTCCTCAAACAGCTGGGCACTGTAGTTTTTCATTTTAACGTTACCCAAACAGGAGGAAATACGTCATTTGTGTGTGGACTATTTTCAGCAGCGGATGAATACACATTTAGTGGTCTAGTATGTGTGTGTGTGTAGTGTCGATGTAATGAAGGATATCAGATATATGATGCTGAAATCTCCCAGTAAGATCATTTTATTGATGGTTTTTGTCTTTTATTTTTGCGTTTGTTGCCAACAGGAATCGCGTCGGTCGGTCTGTCGTTGACTTCTGCTCTTAATCTCTCGCCGCAGACCGGTTTAATACTCTTTCCACATCCATCCACGTCTCCCTGATCGGTATTCCTCTGCCGTAGTCCTTCATCATTAACCTTCAACTGGAGGGAGAGGAGAGGCGGCGGAGCAGAGAGGCGGGTGGAGGAGGGGGAGTCTTACCTCCGTCTGCCCCCCAATCAGCTCCATGTATCTGGTTTTATTCTCGTCTTATTTACCGTCTTACTTCTTCTGGGACGCCCACACGATGCTGGTGTCAGTTTAAGTGACTGGTGTAGAAACACGCTGGGCTGCAGCTGTAGTTTCCATGTTTGATTAATCTGCTGTTTATATTTCTTCTTTAATTCCAGTTTCCTTAAGCACGACATGACGTTTTGGGTTTGACCATCTTATATTGATTTTACGGACAGTGACATGGCGGCTAGCCTTGCTATACTTTATATTTACTACGTTGGTCAGTCGCACTCGATGTTATTAGCTTTGAATCTTGTTAGCATAACATTAGCTTTCTGATTTATAGCTGAGCTGAACGGACTAGTTTATCTCCCGCTGCTAAGTCATATCGAAGGTTCGTCCTATTTACTGAAGTAGCGAACAACATTTTCATCAGAGGTTTGTGTAAAAGTAAAAGTACTGACTCAACAAACGTAGCAGAGTTCAGGCTCTGATATGTAGTCAGAGTATCAGAGTAAACAGTCTCCCTCTGAAGGACGTTTGTGGTCAAAGCTAAACTAGAATTCAAAGACTATTAAAGTTAAAGGTAGAATCAGTAGGATTTTTGTCCCAGCTGTTCCTGAACGCACCACTAAGACTGATTGATTGTTGAGTCTCATTCCCAGGACGTCTAATAGACACATGTTGGGTTGGTAAAGCGTCCCGAGCAGCAACAAAGAGAGAAAATCAGAAAAAACGAACAATAACCTTTGAGCTTGTCGCTTGAAATAAATACATAAATGATAAATAAATCCTGAAAACAGACACCGAGTGTTTTTTTTATGGACCGACTAATCGATTAATTGCCTCTGAGTTTGACACGAGACACTCTGTTGGTTGTGTCTGGGGAGTTTTCTTCAGCCACACTGTGTCTCGGCACGTCAGAGCCTGCCGCTGATCTCGCCTCGTGGGACCCGTGAACGTGGCGGCGTGGTCTCCGGAGAGGAGCGCCCTTCAGCCCTCCTCGGCTCTGCAAACAGACCACTTTAGTTAATAACAGGTGAATCGCTTCGAGCCTTTCATACATATTAGCACCGCTCAGGATTTCTGAGGTCAGCCCAGCCGAACTGCCCATTCTTGATCTTTTTGAATCTCATGAATAAAAGGCTGGAGATGAAAATAATAGCGTTTCCTGAGGGTCTGTGTCGAGAGGTGCAGGCTGGATGAGAAGCCCGAGCTTTTGTCTCGGCGCTCCCAGCCTGACTGTAAATCAGAAGCTGCTTATGAGCAATGCTTACCTTTTAATGGGAACTTAAAGGTGTCATCCATCAGAGGCTGTTACCTCCGCTCACAGCCAGAGGAAGTTTAATGAAGACTGATGGTCCTGCTCTGCTCTGCTCGGCTCTCCTCAGACTACAGAAGCATCACAGTGTTTGAAGTCGAACGGAAATGAACTGAAAAACAAATTCAAGCCTGCAAAAGCTGCTTTTTTTTATAGCGAATGACTACTATTATATGGAGGTGTTAGCAAGCAGTTACTGATTTACACATCCAGCAGCTACAGAGCAACATGATCCCTCATCCAGAGTTGTTTTTGTTTCCTCCTGATGAAAGTTAAGTTCCAGTGTTCACTCTCTGCTCACTGAAGGGAATATATCTGAAACTTTAGCTGCTAAAAGCTCCATGAAAACAACGCTGTGCCAGTGCAGCAGTTCAATTGTGGCTAACAATGAGTTGAAACTCACTTTAAACTCTCTTCGTAAGGCTCAGGGGAGCCGTTAGCTTCCAGTTTCCAAGTAAATTACAAACGTATTAGCATGAGATCGCTGTGACTGGACCTATGAGAGCGAGGCAGCTAATGCTAACCAGCTCTCCTCTTTTCTATAATGCAGAGCAAACAACACACATTTTATTAGAGCTGCCTAATTCAAAATAGTACAAACAAGTAATAACTTGTTGTAGCAAGCTAGGCTAACTAGCTAGCTAACTTACAGTGCTGAGGTGATTTGTTTCCAGTAACCGGTACCTGCTGCTAATGTAGCTCCCGTTAGCTTGTTAGCATGGTTAGCAGTGCAGTACTGTATTCCCTGTCGTCCAACAGGCCATCGCAGTAACTCTGTAGTTTTATGGGAGCTTTAAGGATGTAGAAGGACAGATGTTGTAAAGTGATAATAGTGTATAAACAGTGTGTGTGTTTGTGCTTGTTAAAAAGGGGGAAAACCTTCAGTTGTCACTTTATTTGAACCGTGGGAAACACCGCAGCAGAGGTCTGAAGTTTAGACTCTGAAAACACGTTTCATTTTATTGTTTTCATGTTTCTTTATTCAAGAAAATGTGCCAAAACAAAGTTGACTTTAAACACGTCCGTCCTGCGTGTGTCAGGTCAGGTCGCCCTCCCGCCTCCTGCTTTCAGTATCTCGTTGAAGAGTTTGTTTAGCCAAATGTACCAGGAGACCAGACTGTGTGTCACATAATGTGAATCCGTTGTAAACCCCCCTCCCCTCCCCACTTGTTGTCACGGGACCTGAAACCATTCACTTCCTGCCCTTCACGTGGGGGATCTCCTGCCTGGCTTCAGCTGATTACTCTGCGTTCTCTTTGCACGCTCCACCTTTGCGCTGACTGACGTCTCTATCTGTAACAACAAGCAAATGATCTCGTTCTCCTGGTTCAGCTGTAGCTGCGGGCCTTTCTCCAACCTCCAGCGGCCTGACTCACTGATGTGTTTCTGGGCGATGGCCTTGAAAGTCCAACAGGTACAGCGTGTTGCTTTTTAGACCAGCAAACCGGGTTTTCAGACACATCCTGAAACCATTCTGCTGCCTGAACATGTTCAGGCAATCTGTTTATTGCCACACACGAAACAAGTGTTTATGACTTTACCAGCGAAACCAATCAGAGCCTATTTCTGACGAAGTGTTTACGCCATTATTACTAATGGATTCAGGCTCTTTAAATATCACAGCCGTCGTCTTCCAGCTTCTCAGTCGTGAGGATTTGATCGTAAACTGAATGTCTTCGGGTTGTGGAGAGATCCTGTGATGTTTTATAGGCCATATAATGGTGTTGAACTGATGGTCGACGCCATCATCCATCAACTTCTGATGTTTGACCTGATGAATCATCCCAGAAAGTTTCATGTAACATTGTCTGAGTGGGACCAGAGGTACCTGAACTGATCGCCCTCACTTCTACACCTCCCTGTCTGTGTTTTTTAAACTCTTTACCCCGAGCTGATAACGCAATTTTCCATCAATACTTGACGTCTCCAGTCCGACCCCGGTGATGTCCTCCGGGGGTTACTTTCTCAGACTCCGAGCCAAGCTGAGCAGTTTTCTTCCATGACGACCAGACTGACCTTTTTAAACATGAAGCGGAGCAAATAATCAGCATGGTTTGTTATAATCACGCATAAACCTGCCTAAAACAGCAAAAACCAGTATAGTAACCCTCCAGCTCTCACACACACACACACACACACACACACACACACACACACACACACACACACACACACACACACACATACACCTCGGGGATGACGCAAGCTACCACAAGCCCTGCAAACCCCATATAGTGTGTTTCCGCACTAACGCGGTATGCCTGGCATGCGCCTACAAGTTGAGTCATTGTTTTCATCTGTTGAAGATGAGTAATGTCGGTACGTGTGATGGAAACGGGATGCACTTGAAGAGCGTGTCGACTGGGCTGTAATGCAGCGAGCCGCAGGGAGGGGCGGCGAGGCGAGAGCAGCGACGGTTGGAGGAGGACGATCAGACGGAAATGTGCGAGAATGTCGAGTTAGAAACACAAACGCAACATGAACTGGTACGCTAGTAAATATGACACGATGTGATGATGCATTTTAGTGTTGGAGCTGCTGGAGGTGGAGACAGTTTCAACTAGTTTGTGTTGTTGTGGATGTTTATCGACACCCAGAATTTAAAGGCCCAAACTGTTAAAGACGCGGCATCGATCAGGTTTGATGTTATCAGTCGTGCTGTCGAGATAATAAGAAATAAGTCTGTTTGCTGTTACCGATCCAAAAGCAATCTGTCTGTCTCAGACCGCTCAGTGATCATATTACTGTTTGTAAGAGTTATTTTTTCATACTTATTACTAATCACTTCCACCCAGGAGAGGTTCGTTGTTTCGTTTGGTTGGTCGTTTTGTTGTTTGTCTGATTTGTTGGTCGGTTTGTAATATCTGAGAACATTTTGCACAAAGATTAGTGAAAAGTCTGAGAAAACAAATAATTTATGTATCGTACATTTGTATTCTTTCTTCTTTCCTCTCACATTTACCATCATCACAAACCCTCAGATTTGTCCTTTGATAAGAGCAGTGAAACTTTAGATATTTGGCTTTTTTCTTATTCATTCCCCCTTTTTGTGCCGAACTAAGAAATCTTCTTCACTATAAAACAACGCGTTTTAACGGACTTCATTACACACACGTGATCATCTCGTATTCTGGTGCCGCCTGTTGGTGTAATCACGGCCATCATTTTGTTCTGTGTGTTTGGATCGGACATGATGAATCACATCGCAGCTGAACAGGACGGCAGCTCCAGCTGGTCAATGAGATGCAGCGAGGAGAGGAGCTGGTTGGCTGCAGAAACAGACCGACAACAGCAGAGAAACGCTGTACAGAGCAGACTGATGAGGAGGAGGAGGAGGAGGAGGAGGAGGGCTGGACCAGGAGTGTGTTGTAGTTCATCCTCCGGTCCCGTCACACCTGCTTGTTTACACAGAGCGCCTCTTTCCCCAAAGATGTTGAGCAAGCCGAATGGTCTGTTTAACCCAAACAGAAAGCAGGCGGAGGGCGTGTAGCGCTGATGCTCTGCTGTGATATGCTGTGACCTGCATCCTGTTTTGACAGCGAGGTGCCCCTCCTCCTCCTCCTCCTCGTCCTCCTCCTCCTCGTCCTCCTCCGTGACGCTGTAGGAAAGTATTCCTTCCTCCTACAGACACGCCGTTATGACATCACGCCGACAGTTTAACGGCTGCTCCCTCTCAGCCGGCTGCAGACAAAGACCAGCCCGGATGATGTTGTCTGGCCCGTTGTTCAGCACACACATGCACACACACGGCGTGATTGTTGGCGAACGTGTCTTTAAACATATCTGGAGCTGCTGGCTGGCTGGGCTGTGTTCTCTTAAAGGAGCAGTTCACGCAAACGTGGAGCTCCAGTCATCATCTCCTCCCCTCCAGGCTGATGGAAATTTCAGGGGAAGTTTCGTAATCAACAAAACATTTCTGGAGCTTCACAGTAAAACAGAGTTGCAGCTGCAGCTCCTCTGGCCTTATCTAAACCTGCAGATCCCAAATTAATTTAAAAAAGAAGTTATCAACACCCTGCACACACAATCAAACTCCTGAAAACTGCAAATAGAGTTCACGCTAACGAGAAATTAAAATGATTCACGATAACTTAATGTGGGTCTCACACTTCAGGTCCTTTTGAATTCTTTTCTGAGAACACAGATCGTAATTATTCAGCGAGCTGTTTCTGAGTCACGGTTTTGGTTTCTCACTTTATGACTTCTATGCTTGTATGCAAATACAGCGAGCGAATGTGACGACACGGACATAGACTTTACTGGAAAGGGGGTCGGTCCAATCAGAACGGTCGTGCGTGCATGTGGATTTGCGTCACTGATGCTGTTAAGGATGCAAACGTTCCTAGAATTTGAAAGAAAGTGACGTATACGATTTTACACGAACAGTGGTGATGTCGGCAACTGATGTCAGTCGAGAGGTCAGAGGTCACGCTGGTGCTCATAAAGAGAAGCTTTTATTTTGAACTAACTGAAACTCACGTCATTAAAGTTGAAGGCAGAATCGGTAGGATTTTGTCCCAGCTGTTCCTGAACGCACCACAGAGACGGTTTATTGTTGAGTCTTAACGCTCAGCTCAAACAGAGCAGAGATGTATTATTTGTGCATCCATGGCAGCTCTGACATCTGAGAAGAGATGAGTCAACCAACCGAAACTTAACAGAGTAAAATCCAGATCGCAGTTTCGTTGGCGCCGTGAGACCGCGGCAGAACCGAGACTGTAACCCTCAGGAGACGGTGAGCGCTGATCCAGTGGAGGGAAGTGGTGACATTAAAGGGAAAACAGAATTCAGAAACAGCTGGAGTTGCGTTCAGGTTCCTCTCAGTTAACTCCCATCGGCTCCTCGTTGGCCTGCTTCACTGGTGTGCTGCCTGTTCCCACATCGAGCTGTTTCCCTCTAACTTTCTGGTTATTTCTGTCAGTATTGTAGCTGATGTGATCAAAGATGCGATGTAAATAATTTAAAGGATTGAGTTTACTTTTCTTTTCTTTTTTTTTTATTCAGCTGCTGTGAATGTTACCAAAAACACCTCAGCACAGCTTGAACTGATCGTTATCTCATAGCAGTTCAAAGAGAGAATATGTGAGATTTCTGAAATGTCAAAAAACAATTTGATCTTAATTACACCATTATTATTATTATTATTATTATTATTATTATTATTATTATTATTATTATTATTATTATTATTATCCCAAATGTTTCCAACAAATTTGGAACCAAAGAAAGTAACAATGCTTTCCATTTGATTGTCCGTCGCTATAACTTCTAAGCCGGAGTCAGAAAGCGAGGAAGGAAACAAAACGTGAATAAAACTAAAACACCACCCCGTCCCTAAACTAGCGCGTAACGCTGCGTACAGAGGTTTTGTGTCTTCCCTGAATTCAGGTCAACTCTGAGTGAAGTCAGCACTCAGCAGAGACTCTGGTTCTGGTTCTGGTTCTCTGTCTGCTCTCTGTAACATTACGTTTGTGAAGTAAAGTCCATTTCCCCTCCAGCTCCAGTCAGCAGTCGACATCACAGAACAGAAACTGCTCACTGCTGCAGTCTGACTGATCAGCAGGAGTGAAGATAAATAAGTAATCTCTGAGCTCTCCTCCCGTCGGTAACCGGCTCCGGATCAGAACAGAATCTGATGAGACTCCAGGCGTTTACTCCTCCAGAAGTTCTGGATCTGAACCCGACTCAGGCAGAAGTGACACATTGTGTGTTTAAGAATTGGTCAACCGTCCTTGCCAAGACTTGGATTAGAATATTGATTCTGTTGTCATGTTAATTCATTAAAGGTGAAGCTGGAGCCAGGAGATAGTTAGCTTAGCTTAGGTTAGCTTAGCATAAAGACTGGAAGCAGGGGGAAACAGGTGGCCCGGCTGGAGTCCAAGAAACAGTCCAGCACAACACCCCTGAAAAAACTTTGTACAGATTAAACAAACAAGATATTGTCACACAGCCAGGCTAGCTGTTTCCCCCCGTTTCCAGTCTTTATGCTAAGCTAAGCTAACTTCTTCCTGCTTCATACGCAATGCAGATGAGAGAGGAACATTTTTGTAAATCACTGTATACTTTAGAACTGTTATGTCACTGTTCCATCAACTCAAAATGACAAACGGACTCAGAGAACATCGACATCAGTGGCGAAACACTGCTCACATCTTGGAAAACAACATTTAAAAAACTACGATCAGGTCAACATGTAAGCAAACACTAAAAGCTTTTATTTGATTGTATTTCCGTCTGCATGGGATTCCTGCGCTCATTAGCAGCAGCGGCGCAGCTCTCTGTGGAGGCCGAGCTGGATCTCAGGAGTGGGAACAAATGCATTTGGAGAGGAGAAGCTCTGGCCGGCCTGCTGATGGTCCTCAGAGGCTAAACAAATGACTCTCAGTGAGCACATCGGGAACAGACAGCACTCAAACAAATGCTTTTAAATGGAGAGAGACATGGGGAGGGGGAGGGAAAATCCTCTTCTGTCCCTCCAGGAGCTTGTTGCGAAGCCTCTGATGGCCGTTATTTGTCTTAGCAAAGATCCACTGACGTCAAGAACGTTGGTGGGATTGTTCGTGTCTGACCGTGATCCTCCACGGAGGCGCTGCAGCTGTCGGGGGGCTGAATGTGAACTGCTTGTTTCCTCCGTTCTTCTAAAATTAGAGCACAATTTGAACTAAGAGTCGCTGCGTCATCAACACGTGATCGACCCGGCACATGTATGATCGGACCTGCAGCAGTCAGGGATCACAGAAGTCTTGAAAGTCAAAAAAGTAATAATCAGATAATGAGCTCCACTTGGATCAAGTATAAGACCTGAGTCCTTCCTCCACCGCTTCATCTAGTCCCCGTGTTGGATCGACTGTCTGTTCTGCCTGTTATGTATCCACACAGCGAGTTGTGTATCTGATTATTTCAGCAGTCCGTTAAAGCCGAGGATGAATCAGTGAGGGTAACTTCCCCCGGGGGCCCAGAACTCCAGGGGCCCCTGGAAGCTAAAAGCTCTCAGTAGCTGTTTTTATACTGGGCAGCCAATCTGGCCGTCATTTTTGCAGCTACGTCCGCAGATTTAGACAGAAGACGGTATGTTGGGGGTCTGTTTTGGTCCGCCAATATGACGCCTTGGAGAGTACACTTATTTCCTCCTCCATTTCTATGTAAATCTGAACCGTTGATGTGCCGGCAATTGCGGGAGATGGGCGGAGGTGTCGATGACCTGCACTGTTGTGCGACCCACACAATCACCAGGAAACTTCTGACCACAGCAGTCAGTCCATCACTTCATCTGCTGAGATCCAGGAGCTGCAGCGTCTCCTCGGTCTCTGTAGCTGTCTTCACGGTCCGCTTGTTGTTGTAGCAGCAAGCTAACGGTCGCTGCTTTCAAATTAAAAGCCCCCCGCTAAGAACCCAGTTCTAAACTCCAATGGGGTGCAAATGTAAAGCTCTTATTTTGAAGACAAATTCAACCTGCTTCACTGTTCATGCCCAACTTCCTGCACGTCACGTCACATGTTTCAGGAAAAGAAGGAATATTACACCTCCCTTTAAGAAAGACAAGGCGGCACACTGCAGGCTTTACCTGGCTGCACATGTGCCACCCTCTCTATCTAAAAGGGGTTTGTGTGTCAGCCGGTTGGCTGAGAATCGGCTGACGTGATGAAGGTCTTTAAGTCGATCCCGCTTAAAAAGACGATCTTGAAGAGGTTGTCTGGACTTTCTCTCGATGATGAGGCCGCGTGTGTCACGAGATGTTACGGCAGCCTCGTCGTTTCTCTGACAGGTTGGAGGAATTTACCTCCAGCTGGTCGAGGAGGAAACCGTCCTTCACAGGAGAGTCGAGTGCAGATGACTGGATGACTTATTTTGAAAAATAAACGGTGACAGGTGTATTTATGGTCAGAAGTGTGTGTGTGTGTGTGTGTGTGTGTGTGTGTGTGTGTGTGTGTGTGTGTGTGTGTGTGTGTGTGTGTGTGTGTGTGTGTGTGTGTGTGGGCACAGAGAGCATTGATTAGTACGTTCATGGTGTAAGAAGCTGTTGGCGATTAAGAGGAACGCAGACGACCCAGTTAACTCAAATCCTCATTGACCTCATTTTGAGCTTGTGTGTGTGGAGGTGCGTCCCTCCAGCTCCTTACCACACACACACACACACACACACACACACACACACACACACACACACACACACACACGAACCCCGCTTTCCTTCACCTCATTACCATGTTAGCTTGTGGCTCTTGAACCCAGGTGACCTCTCACTAAGCCCCGTCCCCCTCAGTTTACAAAGATAACAGTGGCAGATTTATCACTCAGAGCTCACAGTAATGAAAGTAATGAACACTATTTATAACTTATATTTACAGTTATGGACAACAACAAACAACTCTCGCAGCTGTAGCCAGCTAGCTGACTCTGGGAGGCCTCGGAGGTGAAGCTCGGTGAGGTAGTAATTTAGATATAGCCTAATAATCCAATCCATTCACACACAGACTGGGGAATGGTCTTAGCTAGCAGCTTAGGTAGTAAGCCAGTTAGCTGGGCATGCTAATGTTTGCAGATTACGTGAGTGAAGATAAACCCACTATGTGAGTCATCCCGTTTAGTTTTGGAAGGCACCGGTCAAACTTTTCATACAGCGTAGTTTTCTTCCAAAGCTTCAGAGGCCTGCGGTTGGTTGCTAACTATTAACGAATGGTCACGTGGCTGGTTTAGGTTGTGAGCAAGTTAGCTGGGCATGCTAACGTTTGCAGCTTACGTTAGAGAAGATAAACAAAATATCTGAGTCATTCTTTTGAGTTTTTTAGCTTTTAGAAAGGCTTGAAAAACTCTTTAAACGTGTTTCTCTTATAAAACTCAACCAGCCGCCTGCAGCTGGTTGCTAACAGTTAGCGAGCCGTCAGTTTGCTACCCGGCTGTCCTCTTTTTACTTCAGTTGTTATGTAACTGGTATCAGTTCCCATGGCAATGGACGATCCGATCAATGCTCAGAAAGCAGTTCAGCCTGATTCCTGTCTCTTTTGATGATAGCTTTGCCAGTCGGTTAGCGTTAGCCTCTACCTGTTAGCTTGTGTAAGTATTGTGGTAAGCTGATCTTAAACCGGTCATTAAGGGCAGATGGTAATCAGCGCTCCGCAAGTATTGATTGGTTGTTTACTTCTCCTTCCTACGGCCCCAGAGGCGCCCCTGCATCTCCACGGGTGAGAGATTAGGTTCCCCATTGTCACCAGAAACAAACACACACACACAAAGGTGTGTGTGTGTGTGTGTGTGTGTGTGTGTGTGTGTGTGTGTGTGTGTGGCTGGTCGTCCTTTGTATGCAGCTCAGTCTTCGTCCACAGCTCAGAATGACCTCCTGCAGCCTCGGCTTCAGTGTGCAGCCTCTGGCATGGAGGAGTTGACCTGCTGCTCTTTCACAGGCTTCAGCGTCCTCGACTTGTTTTCAGCCGTAGAAAAACTCCCTCCTCCTGTGTTTTTCCTCCTCTGCACTGAGACATCCTCCTCTCTGAATCCTACAGAGACGGCTTAAGTCGACTTCCTCGGGCTTAATTGGGAGTTAAGTGTTCAACCTCGGTTTCCAGGCGGGCGTGTTCAGTTCATCTTTGCAAGTCTGATGTCTGATATCTTAAATATTGTCGTTCTCCTACTGAAGATTATTTATTTAGGTTATTTATACAGCTGTTAGCTACAATAGCTACAATGCCAATTGTCTTATAATAGTTTTTTTTTTAACAGTAATCCAGGTCCATGAGCGACTAATGAAAGATTGGTGTTACTCACATGTCTGCATGGTCATTTATCTTAGCTTAGCTTAGCTTAGCTTAGTTTTGCACACAGACTGGAAACTGGGGGAAGCTGCTAGCTTGCCTCTGTCAAAAGCTAACAACATCTATATACTAGCTCTTCTACAGCACTAATGAGCACATTATATTTTGTCTGTTTAATCTGTGCAAAGATGGCTGTCGCCCCGTCCAGGACTGTTTCCTCGCCTGATGTGTTGACTTCCTGTTAGCCTAGCTGTTTACCCCTGATTACAGCTATAGTGCTAAGCTGAGCTCCAGTCCAGCTCTGAACCCAGCTCCAAAGTCACATCAAGCTTATTCTTGACAAGAAAGCCAATATATTCTGGAGGAAACTCCAACAACAGTGAAGATGCACCTTAGTTTACTTTTTCAGAGATCCTCTATTAATTAGTTGGTGAAGAGGGTTCACTCTGGACAGAGTTTGACAACTCTGTAACTAATTTCTATATTTTTTATTGCTGCTTCGTTGGTTTATTTCTGGCGACTAATTTTTGTTTAACTACCAGGACGAAGTCAAGCTGTTGTTTTCATAGTATAGTACACTTGCGATACTTTTTGACTTTCAGTAGAAGCAAAATTAAGGAGTTGTCAGTTCACTTTTCATGTTGATGCACGTACTGAAACTATTGTTTGCATCATTGTCCTAGCAGGACGTAACTTGCAGCCCAAAATACCAGTATTCTATTGTATTGCTATAAATGTTAGTACTGTTAATAATTAATTATCTTTCTTTGATGATGCAGTTTTTTCCTGGATGTTCCAGCTGTTGTTGTAAAATACCCTAAATATCTTTTTTTTTTCAGACGCATCTGATGATGTGATCTGTGGATGAGATGAAATAAAGATTTCAAGGTTCAAATAGAAACACTGAGTTGATTCCCACGTAAACTGACACACAGGTTGAATTCAACTCACCTGAAAGGCCAAATATTGTGCCACGCCGGGAGTGAAGGAGTTAAGTTTGGTTGCTACGCAGTGCACAGCGCTGTATTATGCAAGCTGTGAAGCGCAGACACACACAGAGGAAGTGCATTACAAAATGCTGAGCTCAGGGCTTTGGCTCGCCGCCAAGCATACACTCCTCCTGCATGTGCACACACTCACACTCACACACACTCACACACACACACTCACACACACTCAGCTGAGGGCATACCGATTTTTCCAGCAGCACAGCGTCCTCCTCCTCCTCCTCCTCCTCCTCGAGTCACTCTCTCTCGTTCTGTTACGTCAGTAGTTCAGCTGTGGGCCAGGCGTGACTGGGGCAGGGCTGCGTAACGAGAGCACCACACAACAAAACTGGGTCTGTGTGTGTGTGTGTGTGTGTGTGTTTAAAACACAGGATGTGGACGTGGTGGTGAGTGCGATCCAGTGTGTTTGTGTGTCAGCTCAGCAGGAACAGCAGCTCTGAGAACAGGCAGGTCGTTCTGTCTCCGTGCAGCAGGTTTCGTTCTCACGTCGTCTCGTTGTGTTTTGTTTTTTCTCCACCACACTTTCGGACAAACACCTTCTCTGTGTGCAGCGTTTATTCCGCCCTGCAGAGGCTGATAGGTGTCAGCTGTGTGGTGTCACACATGTATGAGAACATTCGACGCGAAGAGGAAACCAGATCTTCCAGCTGTGAACCGAAGAAACGTTTTTTACACATTCATATATTCTGTGATGTGAGCAGCTGCTGACCTTTGACAGTGTCGGTGTGTTTTCTGTAACACGGTGCAGAAAAAGATGCTTCTCAGTGAAGTTTACAGTTCCAGTGCACCGATGTAGAGAAAATAAAGTTCATCGTGAAGCTGTAAAATATCTGTTTATCATCTGTTGATCACTGCGAATACAACTGTGTGTACATCAGCCGACACAAACTTATCGGAGTATTTCACTCTCTGATATTGGCCCTAAAAATTGCATATCTGTCGTAGTTGTTTCTGCAGAAGTGTGTGTGTCTTATTACATGCTCCCTGTTCAGTTACAGCTGGTGACAACACAACGCTCACTGCTTCACAGCAACAGTTTTTAAATGAAATTAACTTTTATTGCGATGAAGTCAAAGGTCATGGAACATGTTTGTGACTGAATTAGCGGTGCCACTTTGTTAGCGGTGCGATGGAAACGTTATTTTTGTGTTTACAGGATGCATGACGGTGACTTGAAGCCTCTGTCATTAATAACTGTAATGTCATCATGTTGAAACAAAGTAAACCTCGTCTCAGGGATTTATTTTACTTTCTCAGGCTGCGAGACTCTGACATACATTTTAAATTTATGACTTACCCGACCGAGGTAAGTCATAAAATCTGATCTGGAGACAGGCGTTAATAATTACTAGAATAACTATATTGGACTTGACGATATTCTAGATGTTTTTTTTCTGCGGAGGCTCATTTCGAGGCACCAGTATGACATTCAAACTGTTTCATAACCAGTTAAATCTCCTTGTGGTCGTTAAAGTAACGAGTGTGAGTGTCCTGCAGTGGAACAGTTCAGAGCCGAGTGCACAAACACAGATGACAAACTCTCTGAACGCGTCCGTATCTGTCAGTCGGCCGTCTTCTCGTCATTACAGAGAGAGTTTAGTCATAAAAAGTTTTTCTGCTGAGTCATCTTTTACCAACACGCGTCCCTCCTCTCTGTCTCATCTGGTCGGACGCGGTATTTAAACTTTCTGTCGCTCCCACATGCAGCTGCTGAGTTCTCGGATCAATATTAGTCACGAGTTTCTGTCGGCGTCAGCATGTCTGGTTTGTCTCCTCCTCTGTAAATCAGGAAACGTCCGTTTGTTTGGCCGTCAGAGGCCACAGAGCAAGTTCAAGAATGAAACTTTGAGGTCACATCCATGTTGCAATCTGCGTCTCGGTCAATGTTTGCCCTCCTCAAACACACGCAGATCTATAGGGTTCAGGTTGAGAGTTTGGTCACGGGGTCGCTGCACAATAGCAGGTCTCTCTGCCGGTGTGGAGTGATCCCATCAGAGGGTGGAGGTGTTCAGGGTAAGGTAAGCACTGGAACTGTTGTGGAAGGGAAATTAAAAGGAAATGAGAGTATCAGGGCCTCTGCGCTCACCTCCCCCGTCCTTTAACTCGTCCGTCTTTCTCTGTCTGCGTCTTTCTTTTGCTTTCTTCCACCGAAATATGATCAAAATTGCAAAATATCCAAATCACAGCACGATGACGACGTTCTGTGGAGCTGCAGCCGTCCTGACCTGTCCAGCAAATGTCTCATCATCTCCAGGATTTTAAAAAAAGAACAACAGATCGTCAGTGACTCCCAACACAACATGACTTCTGCCCTTCACTTGCAGTTTGGTTAGGTTTAGGAAAACATTGTGGTTTGGGTTCAAATCACCTACATTACTTCTTGACCCGATCGTCCGTCCTCGTCCTCCTGATGGGAACTTGCTCTTTATATGCTACTTCAGATTCACTGATTCAGTGACTAATTTACAACAGCTTTGTGGTTCAGGCCCATGATATACTGTTGGTTTATCGCTAAAAATACACAGTGACTAACATTTTAAGATCCTACAGGATCCTGCAGAGAATTATCACCCAACTCTGCAGTTTTCGTCTCAGTGTTCGAGGTTCGATTCGCTCTCATCAGCAGTCGGCCATTTTTAGTGACGCGGCTGAGACGAGGTGGTTGAGACCAAAACAGAGCTAAAAGAGAATTTTGGTGCTGATGTTGTTGCCCACGTCGAACGTGAACATATAATAATCATGTCGTCTGTCTCTCTGCAGGGTTTCACCTCAGCGGCACAGTCAGAGAACCTGCCACGGCCTCGGAGCCCGAGCTCGTCTGCAACGTGAGCGTCAGCTTCGACCGCTGCAAGATCACAGCGGTGACGTGCAGCTGCGGCAACAAGGACATCTTCTACTGCGCCCACGTCGTGGCGCTCTCGCTGTACAGAGTACGGAAGCCCGAGCAGGTCAAACTGCGCCTGCCCATCTCAGAGACTCTCTTCCAGATGAACAGAGATCAGCTGCAGAAGTTCGTCCAGTACCTGATCACCGTGCATCACACCGAGGTGCTGCCCACCGCGCAGAAGCTGGCCGACGAAATACTGTCGCAGAACTCCGAGATCAACCAGGTTCACGGTGAGCGGAGGGGTTTTCATCTGTGATGTCATCTGACGGACGGGCTGAGACACACACACACACACACACACACACACACACACACACACACACACACACACACACGCACACGCACACACGCACACACACACACATACACACACACACACACACACACGCCTACAGAAGGCAGGTGCAGGTACCTGAGTTAGATTTCCTCATTTCGCACCAGTGCAGGTCCAGCTGGAGGCTGCAGTCCTGAGAGACGACTCAGGAAAAACAAGCTGTTTAGACACACACACACACACACACACACACACACACACACACACACACACACACAGCGCATATCAGGCCAAGTTTGCCTCAAACACATTGCAGAAATTTGTGAAATGAAGCGATTAGACATGTTCCTGAAAAGAGTATTACAGGCACAGTTCATCCTCTCCTCCCTCCTGATGATGTTAAGTCCTCCTCTCCTCCCTCCTGATGATATAAAGTCCTCCTCTCCTCCTCCTGAGGATATAAAGTCCTCCTCTCCTCCTCCTGATGATATAAAGTCCTCCTCTCCTCCTCCTGAGGATATAAAGTCCTCCTCTCCTCCTCCTGATGATATAAAGTCCTCCTCTCCTCCTCCTGAGGATATAAAGTCCTCCTCTCCTCCTCCTGAGGATATAAAGTCCTCCTCTCCTCCTCCTGATGATGTAAAGTCCTCCTCTCCTCCTCCTGAGGATATAAAGTCCTCCTCTCCTCCTCCTGATGATATAAAGTCCTCCTCTCCTCCTCCTGATGATATAAACTGCTCCTCTCCTCCTCCTGATGATACAGAGTTTATTCTTCTCTGTGACTCGTGTGTTTAAAGTCTGCGATGTTCCTTCACTCGTGTCGACCGGTTGGTGTTGCTGATTTTGCAGTTTATGTATTGATCAGTGTTTAACCAGCGCTGCAGTAATGCTTTAATGCAAAAGGTGAACTATGTGCTGATGCAGTCAAAATTCATATTCATGTTTATTTAAGGGTCAGTCTGTGCTTTTATTAAGGTACCTTACTCCAGTGTTCCCCTCGGTTCTCCTGATTATTATTGTTATTATAATATATCGGTGGCTCTGTAACGTGTCTTTCGCTTGTTTTTAAGAATTCAACAAATCAATCAATCACAAACTATCTGAAAAGATGAATATCAGGGTCCAGCTCTTGTATCCCATTTTCCTTTGTTGTTTATCTTTTATAGAAATCTGTGTTTTATTGTTAAAGATAAATTACTTTCACGTAACGGATCTGCATACTTCCTCCTCCACTCACGCAGTAAACTTATTCAATCACACGGTTTAACGAGGCTCTTGTAATGACCTGCTGACTGGTTTCCTTTGTTTGCTGCAGGCGCTCCGGACCCGACGGCGGGCGCCAGCGTGGACGATGAGAACTGCTGGCATCTGGACGAGGAGCAGGTTCAGGAACAGGTCAAGCTCTTTCTCTCCCAGGGCGGGTACCACGGCTCGGGGAAGCAGCTCAACTTACTGTTCAGCAAGGTAACAACAACGCAAAAAATCACGTGGTGCTGCGGACGCTGCACGGCAACATTTACCCACAATCCCCCTCTCTCCCCTCCCTTTCCGGTCTGTGCAGGTGAGAGAGATGCTGAAGATGAGGGATTCCAACGGAGCTCGCATGTTGACGCTGATCACAGAGCAGTTCATGGGCGACCCCAGACTGGCGCTGTGGAGGCAGCAGGGGACGACCATGACGGACAAGTACAGGCAGCTGTGGGACGAGCTGGGTACACACACACACACACACACACACACACACACACACACACACACGTTCACTGACCACCGACACACAAAACTAGATGAGATTTTACTTTATTTGCTGTGCGTTTTTCTGCTGATGAAACATTTCCCGGACTTCTTCTTCATAATAAAAGCTTTTAAATGACCACATAATGGGGGGCTTTTATTGTGAAGAGCTTTACAGGAAATGACACGTGCTTGTAACTGAATTAGTGGAGCCATTTTGGGGGATCGTGACAGTTTGGTCCATAGTTGCTCAGCTGCTCGGTTGGTTAAAGACACATCTTCAAGCAGGAAGCTCAGTTTGTGGTGGAGATGCAGAACCGGGCCGAAAGAAACGTGTCCAGCTAAATGACTTTAATTTATTGTCTTGTGAACAAAATCCCATAAAAATAAGTTTGACTGTAAATCACAGCGAGACGCGCCGTGTAAACAACAGCAGCAGGTTACAGCTCTCTCCTCCACCTTCCTCTTCCTCTTCCTCCTCTTCTTCCTCTTCCTCGTCTGTTTGTTTGTCTTCGCCCGCCGTGAAGCTTCTTGCTCCGTGTTTCGTCACTCTGGTCTGACATCACTCTGCTCGGCGCTGTGTTTTCCCTCCTCGCTGTTGTCCTTGAAGCAGCCCTAACAAAGAGACGAGGATAAAGCCTCTCTCCTCCCGTCCCCTCCCCCCCCAATCCTTCCAGCCTCCCACCTCCCCCTTCCCTTCTCTTCACTCACCTCTCCTCCCTTTTCCTCCTCACTTCACTTCCTTTCTTTTCTTCTCCTGTTTCATGTTGTCGTCTGTTATTTTATTTAGTTTGCACCGACAGTCTTTGTGTTTTTCAACCGTCAGTTCTTTAAAGAGCTGCGAGGACGAGTCAGGGAGTCGATCGTCAGGAAATTAATCTGCACATCATATCAACACATTTTTTTTATCTTCTGTTTGCTGCTTTTCTTTGTTTAAAAACACTGTAAACTGGGTTTTTCAAAATAAGACACTTGAAGATGTCATCTTGATCATTAATTGCTTTTTCATAGACAAAGAAAATTAATTAATCATAAAAACATCTCTGTTATTTGCAGCCAATCACCTGCAATCTGCTGCCGTATCGAATCAGAATCTGTCTTTATTCTTAAAACTGTTTTGCATCACTGAGAACATCGTCTGGGTTCAAATGAGAAAATATCCCCAGTTCTCTTCCTGGTGTCTGGTTTTCCATTTCAGCAGCAGTTCTGTTTCAGGTGCACGCTGTTTTATCTGCACCTGAAGGTAGATTCAGACATTTTTTAACAACACAGAAAAATAAACAAATGGCTCAACGCTCCAATAAAAAACAGAAAAAAAACAAACAGCTAGAATTAAAAAAAGTAAAGATTCAAGTCAAGATAAGAAATATGTCCACAATAAATCATCAGACTCCTTTAGTCTTTTTTAATAAGCTGCTAATAACTGATGCCTGGTTCTCTGTATGATTTTGAATTTTAATTGAAAATCTACGGAAGCCCTGAGAGGCCGCGGGTCAAACATGCTACATCCTCCGTTTTCCTTTGAGAAAAGATCAAATTTTATTAGTTTTCTGAAGAAAAATGACTTCATGATACTCTGAAAAAAGCTGAAGCTCTCAAATCAGTCCGCTCTTATGAATTAATCTGTAACCTTCTGACGTGATATAGGTGTATTTACATTATGACCGCTGAGAAGGACGAGCAGCCGAAAATGATTAAGTCGTTCATTTATTGTGAAGACAAAGCAGAAGAAACGACGCGTCTCTGATGGAGGAGAAACTACCGATAGGTGTTTGAATGGTGAAAGCTAACAATCTATTTTATATAAATGAGGAAGCTTGAAGCGTCGATCAATAACAGCACTCATTGATCTGACACCACAGATCAGTTGCTACACTTGTCAAGATGCCATCTGTGTATGCTGACGTGCCGCTGCTGATCTAATGAACAACCTTTTGTTTTTGCTCTTGACGATTATTTATTATGAATTATTATTTATCTCATTATCCCGGGACAACAGAGCTCGCTGTCTTCAGAAGGATTAATCTGTTATCATGAGAAAACAACCTTGATATGATATAAAATGATTTCGATCTCCAACTCTAACCTGATCTTTACAAACCCAGATGTGGCAGTCCAACAAAAATGTTAGAATTAAGTTGTATCGTGGATTTTGAGAATCGTAACACATAAACTGAGTTTGCAGGTGTTTGGGTTTTGGACGTCTGGTTGGTGTTTTGAAAGAAAGAAATTAACGATTAAACAAAACTGAAAATCTTTAGTAGCACTTTCAGCTCCACTTTGCACCAATTTAAGGAGCTAAATTAAGTATTTTTGCCACAAAGATCAAAGTATTCTTCACATTAAGTATTGTTTTGCTGCTGCAGGATGACGGTGTGAGTGTTGTGTCTCTGCAGGAGCCCTGTGGATGTGCATCGTGCTGAACCCCCACTACAAGCCCGAGCAGAAGGGTTTCTGGCTTCGACAGCTTCGCAGGTGGAACGGCGTGGACGTCTGCCCCTTGGAGGACGGTAACCATGGCAGCGAGCTGACCAATCTGACCAACGCTCTGCCCCACGGCCCTCCTGGCAACCCAGGTGAGATGACACCCCCTCGATGAGGAAGAGACGTCACCTCGCTGTCTTTAAACTCCCCGAATCCTCCTCCACTTCACATCTTTTCTCATCAGGAGGTTTCTCTTTCTTCTCTCCTCCTCCTCCTCCTCCTGTTAAGTCTTCTTTCTCCACCCTCCCCCCTCTCTTTTAATCAACTCTCCTTCCTTCAATCTCTGCGCCTGCAAGCCTTATTACCTTTTTAGTGCGGCTAATAGAATGAGCCTAATAACACAGTTGAGGTCCTGCAGCTTTTTTCCACTAAATCAGAGAAAATACAGACACACGAACGTTTCTATCAGGCTCTAATAAAACCGTTTCGAATGAGAAGACGGGTGCTGTTATTACTGCAGCTGCAGTGTTGTGTTGTCCACGTTCTGTAATCCGGCTGCAGCGAGGGTGTCATTCTGAATCAGACACATAAATTACAGTGATATGTCACTCTTGTCTTCATCATTATTATTTGCTATTTTAATTTATCATTTTCAGAATTAATATAAACATAATTTTGGGGCCGTAAACAGGAAGTATAATGTTGTTGGAGTCAGAGTTAAGCTGTAGGTTACAACCTTAGCACTGTGTTTCTAATGTTTATTTGTTTACATTTTGCAGATTAGCATCATTAAACGTATGCCGAATTAGCTTTTAGCACTTCCTGTTTGTTGTGTACACACTGATATACAGACAACTATCACTGGAATACTTTGACACTGAGGAAAACTTTAAAACGTGATGATTTTAAGGCAAGTTTTGTAATTAGATGGAGTATCTTTTTTATTTCTCCCAAGCAGTTTTATAGATGTTTATTCAAGACACAACAGATAATGATATCATCTGAAAGTGTTAAGATACACTGAATTTTAGATTGTGTATATTATGTCTGTGTGTTTACGTTTGCTTGTGTTGCCGCCAGCCCACAGTCATAACTCAGTCAAAGAGTGCTCCGTGTTTTAGCATATATTTGTCTATATTTTGGCAGATTAATATGCCGAATTAGCTGTTAGCACATCCTGTTTCCAGTGTACCTATGGATGTACAGGTTACTGTAACTGCATTACTTCAACACTGAGGAAGACTTTAAAACGTGATGTTTCTAAGGCAGGTTCTGCAGTAAGAATGTGCATCTTTTTTAATTATCTTAAGAACGTTTTATGGATTTATTGATGTGTTTCGCAGATTCCCTGACTCGGCCTCACCGGACCGTGTTCACGCGGGCGATCGAGGCCTGCGACCTGCACTGGCAGGACCCCCACCTGCAGCACATCATCACCGAGGACCACTACACCAACTACTGTTACCATGACAACCTCAACAGCTCCCTCTTCGACGCCCGAGGGTGGCCCCTGTGGCACGGTGAGAGAGCGAAGACACGCGGGTTCAAACAATGGAGAAAAATTTAAAGGCGGTCTTTATTATTAAAATATCCGCTCTCCTCTCCTGCAGAACACGTCCCGACTGCGTGCGCCCGAGTCGACGCCCTGAGATCTCACGGTTACCCGAAGGAAGCGCTCAGACTGGCCATCGCCATCGTCAACACGCTGCGGAGGCAACAGCAGAAACAGCTGGACTTCTTCAGAGCTCACAAAAAAGGTCCGTTTCTCCCCCCTCAAGCTTTGAAAGATGAAAAGTAGAAATTTGGGGAAACAAACTCACCAAGACTCCAAATATAATTTTACATGTTTTTGTGATTCATTCAACACCTTCACCGAGTGTCTCGTCGGTTGCTGGGAGACGTTCGTGTGCAAGCTCATTAACTCATGATTTAGCAACAACTCAGATTAAATTAATTATTGTTTAATGGGTAAATTAATTCATCAGTTTCCTGCCGTTAATCCGGGTCCGGGTCGGGTTAATTATTGGATCTTATCACTAGGATTTAATGTCATGTAGAGCTGGAAATACTGAAGATAATGTGATTTAAATGCCAATAAATGTTTGTGCTTAATATTTAATTGTGGGTGTTTTAGTTCCCGCTGGTTTTACGTCAGACTTTGACCAAAATGATGGTTAAAAAATTAAAATGTGTGTGTTTGTGTGTGTTTCTGCAGAGCTGCTGCATAAAGGCGTCACCTCGGTCACCAACCTGGAGGGCTGGGTGGGTCACCCGCTGGACCCCATCGGCACGCTGTTCAACACCCTGATGGAGACGGGCCGAGGCATCGAGGACGGAGCGGCGGTCCTGCTCGACTTCTCAGGTACAGAAACACAGATACTGAAGTAAAAGTACCAGAGCAACGCAGTAGAAATACTGCAGGACCAACAGAAGTCCTGAATTCAGAATCACACCGCGGCGTCATGAGCGTGTTTTTGCATGTCATTCACATTTTGCAGGACTTTTCAGACGATACTTTGATCATCTCCTTTTAGGAACTCCAGAGTGGTTGGTGTGATTTTGTCTAAGAATGCTTCAATCAGATGAAATTAATCAATAATAGACGTAATTATCTTGTAGATCAGTCGTAAGAAAATAAGAACTGTGCAAGTTTTCGTATCGTATCAAGCAGCAAAATCATTTTATAACCTCGTGTTTCTGATGTCAGGTGAGAAAAATGCAGCTGAAAAAAGTTTGCAGCCGATAAAGAAGAATAATATTTCTTTGTGAGGTGTGAAGAAGCAAAATGAAATGCCTCAAAGTGGCTCCGAGGTGGAGTAATAGAGTAAATGTACTGTGTGCTACAGACAAACATTGACTCTGCAGTGATTGTGTCTTCCTGTCGGAGCTGCAGGCCCTCAGGTTGCAATCAGCGGCGATGACACAGACGTGCTGATCGGCCCGCAGTCATCCACCAATAACAGCTCATGAATAAGAAATGCAGCAGGAAAAACACTCCAATTAAAATGCATTAATTATGCAGAGAGCTCAGCTCGACGAACTTCAACATACTTTAGTCAGAGAGGATCGTCTGGTTGCACAACGAGTCTCCGCTCGAGTACACGAGCCTCTGCAGCGAGGAAGTTGTGAAAGTTTTCAATTAAGACCGCGAGCACTCTGCTGTGTGTGTGTGTGTGTGTGTGTGTGTGTGTGTGTGTGTGTGTGTGTGTGTGTGTGTGTGTGTGTGTGTGTTCATTAGGGACTGGTGGCCCTCCTGGGAGCGGCGGTGAGGTCTGCCCAGACATCATTAAGCCATTAAAACACATGATTACGTCCCTCAGGAGCGCCGACTCTGAAAAGGGAACTCCAGAGTGAACAAATAGATCAATAGATTTATCAATACTCCTCCCTGAGTCATCCCTCACCCTCCTCTCTCTCTCTGCGTCACCCTCAGGCTCGCCGGGTTCGGGTCGGAGGGCGGAGCATCCTGTCCTGCCGGCGCGGCGTTTCCTGGAGGAAGGAGAGTCGTTCGTGTCGCTGGCCGTGGAGACGGCTCTGATTGGCTTAGGGCAGCAGAGGGTGATGCCAGACGGCCTCTACGCCCAGGAGAAAGTGTGTCGCAACGAAGAGCAGCTATTGGCCAGGCTACAGGAAGTGGATTTAGACGACACGCTGGTGAAGATCTTCCGGAAACAAGCCGTCTTCCTGCTCGACGGTGAGCGACTGAATGTATCCAGACCGTAGCGTCTCCTCACCTGATGTCTCAGGACGCTCTGTGATGACGATCAGATCAGTCTGTGTCTCCATCACTGATGTCACACTGTGACCGTCATCTCACTGACCTGAGGTCTGTTTGTTTGTGTTGCAGCTGGTCCTTACAGCGGTCTGGGGGAGTTGCTCTACAGAGAAAGCGTCCCCATGCACACCTTTGCCAAGTATCTCTTCACCTCCCTGCTACCTCACGACGCCGAGTTGGCGTACAAAATTGCACTGAGGGCCATGCGGTGAGTCGACGCCCCCCGGATCTCGTTTAAAACTGTTTTCAAAACCCTGAAGAACTCTCTCAGACGTGGACGAGCCGCCGAGAGATCACAAACCACCAACAGATATCCGAGGCCGGAGAGACTAAACAAGAGTTGTTCTCAAGTCGAGCCTCAAACGATGTTTTTGCCGTATTTATTATTTATTAGAAAACAGAGCTGAGATTGAGCTTCGGATCAATATTTTCTGATATCAAGAGGAAAATAATTATTCACACAACTAGTTTTTTTATCAGCTGAATAAACATCAGCCAGCTGAACCAATGAGAAACAGTTCCCACGCGTCCTGGAGAACCTGGTTTATTTACCGTTTTACTTTTTCTGTTTTAAGTTAATTGATCTTTATTTTCTGTTGTATGTTTGATCTTGCTCACGATGAGAGCTAAGCAGTCAAGTTTGTATTTACATTTGGACGCTTGTTTTTATATTTGAGATGTATTTAAAAAAAAAAAAAAGCACAGAAGTAGAGAGAGATCGGTTGTGAGTTTCATTCACCGACACCAGAAAGTTCTGAACCACCAGCCGGTGAAGCTCGTGTGACACCAGGCTGGTGGTTCAGAACTTTCTGGTGTCGGTGATTTGTCGATATTGAGCGGTTATTATAAATGCTGGGATTGATTCTGTTGAGAGTTTAGTGATGGACATAAGAAAGAAAAATGCAGTTTTTCATAGAGAGAAAGAGGACGTTCCTTAAGTGATGAGAGCTGGGCGGTTCTGATCGGTCCGAATACAAAGCGGCTCGTCTGCTTTCTTTTTAAATGTCCTCTGGTTTGTGTGTGCTGGCTGCAGGGATCAGGAGGAGGAGGAGGAGGAGGAGGAGGAGGAGGATTTAGGAGCTATCTGGGGCGCTGTTTAATGACAAAACCTCCTTTTCGCTGGAATATTCACTGAATAATTCAACGCTGCTGAAAACGAGTTTTATAAAAACGTGTTAATAATAAATACGTGCTGTTGGTTTCCTCCCTGACCGCCACGGGTGTTAGCAAACTTTATTTCCTCTCGCCCAAATTAAACCCTTTTGATTTTCATCATCTGCAAATCTGTCTTTAATTACAAAAGAAGGAATATTAGACGACAGACAAACACGGCGGATGTTCTCCCTGTTTTTAGAGGAAGAAGAATTGAGCTGTTTCTTTTGGACTCGTCCTGATTCTCGGTGATCGCGGCCCGAGGCAAAGATCCACCCGAGTCGAGGTGCGGAGGAGAAAATATTGATCGATGCTGTGAAAGGAACATTTCTCCTTGATCACTTCTTTACCTCCCTGAAACGTTCCTCTGACTCGACACATCGCGCCCTGATTCTTTGTGTCCGATCATGACTCATCGTCTTCTTCTCTCCCTGCGCTCAGGTTGCCGGTCCTGGAGTCCACGGCGCCGTCCGGTGACCTGTCTCGGCCTCACCACATAGTGTCCGTGGTGCCCAATCGCCTCCCTCGCTGGTTCACTCTCAGCCACATAGAGACCCAACAGTGTGAACTGGCCTCCACCATGCTCACTGCTGCTAAAGGTGCACAGATGTTTACACTGCTGCTTTTACATTTCTTTATGTTGCAACTCAACGTGTCTTTTGCTTGAATGTCACGTCTTATCTCGTGACAGCATTGTGTTTAAGTTCTGTTAAAAAACCACCTGATTAGAGCGACAAAAAGATCATGTTTTGTCGCCCGAGGTCTCCTTTAAATCACATGGGTTTGTTTTGCCACAAACATGGCTGGAATTCATCCCAGCGACTCTAAAATCAGCCTGTTTTTTTACCTCAAAACACAGCTGGAGATGTCCTGACTTCCCCTCAAAAATATCTGTTTTTTAAACACCACACACACACAGACCTCGTTAAACAGACCAGTTTTTGTCGCCACAAACCCGTCTGGAAATCGTCTCAAAAACTCGTCAGAAATATTCAGTGGTGTGACGCTTACAGATGTTGAGAGCTGGTCCCAGGCTGTGGTCACCGCCTCACCTCTGCTTCCTGATATCAGTCAAGAGTCAAGACACAAACATGTGACGTGAACGTGATGTGAGACGTTTCATAGGACGACTCACTGTGAATATTTAAAACAACATTAACATCCTGGTTTTGAGCTGAAAAACAGATCTTTCTCCTAAAACGATGTTTGTTTCAAACTGAGCCTCTTGTTTCTGTGACCAGGCGACGCTCGTAAGCTAGAAACAGTGTTAGAGTCCATCCAGAAGAACATCCACTCCGCCTCCCACATCTTCAAACTGGCCCAGGATGCCTTCAAGATCGCCACCCTCATGGACAGCCTGCCCGACATCACGCTGCTCAAAGTGTCCCTGGAGCTGGGTCTTCAGGTGAGCAACACACACACACACACACACACACACACACACACACACACACACACTTACTTCATCTGATGTGTTGGGCAGATCCAGAGCTAACCTGTTGTTTCTCACAGGTGATGAGAATGACGCTGTCCACCTTGAACTGGCGCAGGAGAGAGATGGTGCGTTGGCTGGTCACTTGTGCGACTGAGGCCGGTGAGTTTGTCCACGTACGCCCGCTAACATCCGGCTTTGACCCTGCAGAAGTCTCCGGTATTCACACACCGAGCAAATAAGGGCAGAGCAAGCTGTAGCTGCCGTTAGATAGTTAGCTCAGTTAGCCGTGCAGCTAGAAGTCTGGACCAGGAGCCTGGAGAGGCGTCACCAAACAGGGCAGTCTGCATTTACAACATTTATATATTGTTTTTAAACTAAAATGACTTCATACTGCACCTTTAAAAATGAATAGACGCGGGCTGTAACAGGACACGGAGGCAGGACTGCTCTTGGCTGGCAGCAGAGAGCAGCAGAACGAGTGCAGGAAAGATTTAATATCTCACCCTCTTAGGAACATTAGCGTTTATCTCTTGTGAGAGGAGGAACTCAGCTGGCACCGAGGCATCGATACTGTGGAAAATCATTATTGAAACCGTTTCAAATATCTGTCTGAGATTATTTAACATTTCACGTCCAGTTGAGGCCAAACTTTGTTTCCGAGGGAGGAGGAGGAGGAAGGGTTGACTGTCAGGATGGTGATTATGGAGGATTGTTGGCTCCTGGCTGATTAAGTGGCCTCATGTTTGGACTTGGAACACTGAAACCCAGCGGCTGGTTTCCCTGAAGCGGACAGGAAGCTGGTGTCCAGAGGGACGGAGCTCTGCAGGGGGAAAACCTCCTCCCAGATGATTTCTTGTGAATGTTGGGGGGGGGGAGTGACAAGGACTCCCTGTTTTCTGTGAGGGCAGTTTTGAATGGACTCATTGAGAACAGGCCAGTCGGCGATGCAGAGCAGAGCCAGACTATATAATGTAAGAGAATTAGAAATGGAATATCTAATTATCCGGTGAAGAGCCATTGTGAAGGCCGGTGACGTGATCTGTTTGTTGGAACTTTAAGTTCAGCAGGTCAAAGTCGTGCACCAGTTAATAAAACAGAGGTTAAAGTTGAAAATGAAGCTTTTTTTTTTAAAGCTTTAACATCTTTAGAGTCTAAAAGAGCCGGTTTATTTTTGCAGAGTAAATTCATTTTCTATCTGGACTGCAGGTTTTAAAGGACCAGACTTTTTTTGTTGTTGTCAGCTTTTGGTGTTTTTATGGTTTGTTGCTGATAACGTGTTGAACCAGATGCTCAGACCTCCCTCAGCACTTCATGCTCTTCAGCTTTATTCAGCATTTCAATCTGATTATCGGTATCTTTGATTTCTAAACTAATTTAAACATTTGCTGCCTTTTTACTGGAAGGTAATCTTGAGATTGAGCAACATCTGGAGCGGATTTACAGTAAAAATGAAACAACTGAACCTGGATTTTCTTTTTCTGTGACTTTATTCTTCCTCTACAGTTATTTCATACATTTAGTTACTAGTTACTTTGCAGACACAGATTGTAGCATTACTTATAGGACGTTAATTGTGACGTGGGGAATGAGAGATGTGTTGCGTTCGGGACATCGTCTGAGAGGAAAACAACACAAACAAAAGCTTCAGCGGGAAGTGTTTGTAATATAACACAGGTAGACACGAGGGAAAATATAAGAAGCTATAAAAATAAATGAAGCAAGTTAAAAGGAAAGTGATGTGAGCATGTGTGTGAACACCGAGAGTTAGAGAAGGATGAGTCAGTGTTCAGATTATATTGGTGTCCATCTTTTAACAAATAATGTTATTTGTTCAATCTGGTGACTTGAAGAGTGATATTTTCCTCGTGCACCAGAAGAAGAATTCACACACACAGTCAACGATGACGTCATATTTACATAAAACTGCCCCAAATGGAAACATGTGAAATAAACAAACAAGGGACCAGAGACTGAACCTTGAGGAACACCAACATGAACTCTAAATTAGATTAAAATCATCCGACACATCTAACTCGCTGTTTGTCTCCGTCCAGGTGTGTTCGCGCTGGACAGCATCATGCAGAGCTGGTTCACCCTCTTCACGCCCACCGAAGCCACCAGCGTCGTGGCGAGCACCGTCATGTCCAACAGCACCATCGTCCGCCTGCATCTGGACTGCCATCAGCAGGAGAACCTGGCCAACTCCGCCCGGACCCTGGCCCTGCAGTGTGCCATGAAGGACCCCCAAAACTGTGCCCTCTCGGCGCTGACGCTCTGCGAGAAGGACCACATTGCCTTCGAGACAGCCTATCAGATTGTACTGGACGCAGCCGCCACGGGAATGAACTACACACAGCTGTTTACAATAGCGCGCTACATGGAGCACCGCGGTTATCCTATGAGGGCGTACAAGCTAGCAACGTTAGCCATGACTCACCTGAACCTCAGCTACAACCAAGACACGCACCCGGCCATCAACGACGTGCTGTGGGCGTGTGCGCTCAGCCACTCGCTGGGGAAGAACGAACTGGCGTCCGTCATCCCGCTGGTGGTGAAGAGCGTGAAATGTGCCACCGTCTTGTCGGACATCTTGCGGCGGTGCACGTTAACGACGCCGGGCATGGTGGCGCTGCACAGTCGCAGGAACTCTGGGAAGCTGATGCCTCTGGACAAGGCTCCGCTCAGGCAGCTGCTGGACGCCACGATCGGAGCTTACATCAACACCACGCACTCGCGGCTGACGCACATCAGCCCGCGCCACTACAGCGAGTTCATCGAGTTCCTCAGTAAAGCCAGAGAGACGTTTCTGATGGCGGCGGACGGACACATCCAGTTCACGCAGTTCATAGACAACCTGAAACAGATATACAAGGGCAAGAAGAAACTCATGATGCTCGTTCGAGAGAGGTTTGGTTGAGAGAGGATCGAAATCGCCGATATTACTTGAGTCTCTTTTGTAATCCTTTCTAACTTGAAGTGAAAATCCTCCCAAAACAAATCATATTCCTGTGATTTGGCAGTTCAAGGGTCGGATGTGATAACCAGTCATCTTCGTCCACGGTGAATATGTCTTTTCATGTTGAGCGCGTGAACACAGACGGACTCAGAGTTGATTTTAAGTGTTGGACAAAGCAACTGGACAGCTGAAGACGACAGGAACGAGATGTGAAATGTGTTTTAGGGTAAATTTTCTCCTAAAAACGACGAGTTTGAAACTCAAAGAACACTGTAAACCGTAAAAAAGCCAAACGGCTGGTGTTGATGTGTATAAACCCATTCAGAAGGAGAGAAATGTTGATTTGTGTGTGTTTCCCTTTTATATGTATGAGAGCGAGAGAACAGCGTCCAGGCGGCTCCTCGTCCTTCCCTCAGCTGACGTTCACCGCCTCAAAGAGAAGACAAGCGGCTTTAAACCAAACGGAGAAACTCCATCTGAAGTGAAAAGTACCTCGTTTCAATCCAGCTTTACTCTCCTCACGGCAGAGACGGATCAGGGCCGCTGCAAGAAAACAACAAGAAAAGTTCTGTTCAAAATTCTGACTATTTTCTCTGGATTCTGACTTTAAACTCAGGTTTTAATTCAGAACGATTCTGAGTTTAAAGACAGAATTTTCTTTTGAAAAACATCCAAATTATGAGAAGAAACTCATAATTATTCGTTTTAAGTCAGAATTTTTAGAAGAAAAGTCCAAATTTTATTGGAAAAAAGGTCTAAATTTCCTTTTGAAGGAGTCAGAAATTTGAGGGAAAGTTCAGAATTCTGTGAAAAAAGTCAGATTGAGTTAAAAGTCATAATTTTCTTTGGAAAAAAATCTAAATTATTTGGATAAAGTCTGAATTATTAGTTCTAAGTGAGAATTTTGAGAAAAGAAAAGTCAGATTTCTCAGTTTAATCTAAATTTCTGATTTGAGAAGTCAACATTTTCAGAAAAAAGTCAGATTTCTGAGTTTAAAGTCAGAATTCTGTTAAATAAGTCAGAATTTTGAGAAAGAAATGAGCTAAAAGTCAAAATTGTCAGAAAAAAAATGAAAAAAAATGGAAAACTACCTTCGAGAAATAAAAAAAACAGAACTCTTTTTTGCTTCAGTGGCCCCAAATCCAACATTAAAAACTCCAAATCCACAATCAGAATTAATTTACTGGGTCGATATTTGTTTCTGCCGTCGTCCGGCTGATTGTTTTTGTCTCGAACATTCAGTCACGATTTATTTCAGAAACACAAACTGTCACAGCGCTCGCTCTCGTGGAAACTTTGGCAAGTGTCAACAAACATTCTCAGGGATTTCTCTTTGAAAAAAAAAAAAAAAAGCAGACAAAAAAAGAGAACAAAAGCATTTTATTGTCCTGTATATATGAAAGTATATGTCTGAATATTGAAAAAAAAAATGTATATGTTAACTAATTTATGACAGAATATTCTATGTAAGGCACAATACTTGAAGCTGCAGTACTTTTGGTTTTTGAAACAAGGACAAAAAAAAAACATATCAGAAGGACTTCAAAACATTCGCCTTGCATCGCATCAGGGCCCGGTTCAGTCCAACACCGGCCGGTTCTGCTCTGCTCACATGTAACGAGCTGCAGAAGACTGACCGGCTGTACGACAGGAAGTGGACGTGCACAGTTTGTACACAGACGAGTGTCGAGGATCGATGGCGGAGTCGGAGGAAGAGACGACTGGAGGCAGAGCAGCAGCGACCCGGCCGCCAAACAAACGCTCGGCTTCTTCTTCTTCTTCTTCTTCTTCTTCTTCTTCTTCTTCTTCTTCTTCTTCTTCTTCTTCTTCTTCTTCTTCTTCTTCTTCTTCTTCTTCTTCTTCTTCTTCTTCTTCCTCTTCTTCTTCTTCTTCTTCCTCTGACGTCTCGACTTTGTGCAGGACAGAAAGTTGCTCTATACTGAAGGTCTCGACTGTTTCTCACTTTTTCTACGCTTCTGTTGTGTTTCTCCTCCTTCGGCTCCCGTTTGTTTTCCTTCCTCTCCAGACTTCCTCACACGAGAACAGCCTTCTTTCTTGCCTTGTCTTAATGCTTTAAAATAACCAAATGGGAGTTCTGACTACCAAACTTTTATTCACACGCCGACCGACTTCGGTTACGACCTTTCAGTGTCTTTGTTTGTTTTTTCTTTCTTAAGAATCTGAACTGGCTCTGTATTCTGTATTCTGTGCTTTAAAAGCTCGTTTCATCTGTTTTTCAGTGTCGTCTCTTGTTCGTTCCCTCGTTTCGAGGTCTGTTCGTAGCTCCTCCTATTGTTTTGTTTTAGAAAATGAAATATGCTCCCGTTTTATTTATTACTTTAGGTAAATGATTGTACAACCATGTCAACATGCTCATGAAGTTGAAACTGAGATTTGATACACTGATCGATTTATTTATGTAACTAAATCACTGTTTTATAAACTTGTTAATGAATCAGCATTTTGTTTTTGATTAAATTCGTTTTTTGAGAGGACGGCGTCTCCGTGTTCTTCATGACCGAAGCTCCTGTTCTGAGACTAACTGAAGTTTACGCTCGATTTGGATTCTTCTGCATTTTTGTGACAACATACTAATTTTATATATTGATGAATATAATTTGAAAATAGATTTTAAAACCATCTTTAATGTCCTTAAAGAATCTGAGTGCCTGGTTTTTCTTTAGCTTTGATTGCAGCACACATTCACCGTGGCATCGTTTTGATCGGCTACATCAAATCATTTATTTCTGTCTTGTATCGATGTCGGAGAGTCGGGTTCTTCTCCAGCACATCCCAAAGATTCTCACAGGGAGCTTCAGGTTCTGGACCCGCTCATTCAGTTTATCCAGGTCGTCAGCCGACCTCGTGTTTGGGGCACATAACGTGTGTTGAACCTCGACCTGACCAACTGAATCAACCCCAGATCAGAACAGGGTGAATCTGGACCCATCAGACCACATGTCCTGGTTCCACCAGAGTCCAGTCCTGATCCTGATCCTGATCCTGATCCTGGTCCTGGTCCTGGTCCTGGTCCTGATCCTGATCCTGATCCTGATCCTGATCCGTGAGCTCTCTGTTGATTCTACGATTTGATTTCACCAAATGTTTAAGTGATCTCTAGAAGTTGATGGTTCACCACGACCCTTCCAGGTTTTAATAATGCGTTGGACAGTTCTTAACCCAATTTTAGTAGTTTTAGCGATCTCCTTAGAAACAGAGGCAGCACGGTGATGCAGGGTTTCTTCCCACAATGCAGGAAGAAAAGGTCATTCCGTCAGTCTAAATTGTCCGCAGGTGTGAATGGTTTGCTTTATTTTCAGCCCTTCAGTCGTAAACACACTCAGTGTTTCAGTCTGGTGGATATTGATCCACATCGATCAGAAACGACAGCAGAAGACTTTATTTATTTCTGATTGTCGAGTTCAGCTCTCGCGTTCCCGTCTGATCCGGTTCTTTCTGAGGTTCTCGGTAGCTGATTGGACATTTGCCCGATCTTGTTTCTTGATTCAGTACTTGTAACTGTTGATACCAGTTGTGTTTATGTCCTTTTTTCAGCAGCTAGATGTTTCAACCACAGTCCTGATGTTGGATCTGGTCCACAGGCGATTTCAGACGCTGGGGAAGTCATAATTTCTCCTAGTGCCTAATTTTACTTCCTGTAAAGATAATCTCGGAGCGTTGAGCTTTCCGTATCCCACTTCCTGTCTCATCAGGGGCCTGAACAGGCAGGAAGTTCTTACAAAGAGGAAGTTTTATTCTGGAAACAAACGGACCATTAAATAATGTAAATATGGTTCAACGTACAGGGAAGGATGGACTGTAGATGAATGAATATGTGTGGAAGCTCCAGAGTTCATCAGGATCGACATCATTGTTTCTGCCTCTGTTAAAGACGTTTAATAACAAGTTTCATTTTCTTTTCAATCTTAAAAGAAGCGAGAGTTTGTCCTCTAAGTTCTCTGACTGTCAGTGTAACTGAATTTGAACTCATCCCAAATGTAGATTTCAGCCTTTTCTTACAAGATTAACATAAATGTTTAAAAGATAAATAAAGATTTAACTTAATTTCCTCACACTCAACTGGATAATGCAAAACAATATGGTGTCGGTTATTTAAAACAACCTGCAGATCTTTGGTTTATATATTTCATGACTTATATGATTTAAAAGCCACGTTTAGCCTTTTATTCTTATATTTGTTAATTTGAAATGTTGTTATCTTTACTTCATTAGTATTACATTAAGTTATTATGGTTAAATTAGTTGAACTTGTCTCTTTTCTTTATACTTCAGTTAAGCTGTTTTATTAACTCAGTGTTTTTTTTAAGAATCAAGCGGAAGATGGTGAGTTTGTTTTTTATGTCAAGGCGCAAACTTATTCAAAATCATAGGATGCTCTCGCTTTTTTATTTTTTATTTATTTAAGTTAAATATATGATTGAACCTCCCGACACCACACGTGTAACTCTGGTCCAGTCCCAGCAGCGAGTTCTCAGACCTGCAGCTTCACCACCAGGTGATGTTGTGGGTCACACACTTAAAATGGCCTCCAACTGTCACACAGGTGTGTCATGTTGTATCTCGGTGTACTTTGCCCTGGATGCTCACACACACACACACACACACACACACACACACACACACACACACACACACACACATCGAGCATGACTCCATCTGTGTGACTGACACTGCAAATACATTTTATCACCCTTAATCACTCACGTCCTGCACGGGCCGACCTGTTATTCCGCTCCTGTTAGTGGAGTCGTCGACGCCGTATTATCTGTCTGTGGTGGGAACAACGAGGACGGTTCGTCTCACGCTATCAGATGTCAGAATGTAGAATCTACGTGCTGTGAAAATGAAACCAAAATGTTTTATTTAAATCACCTGAGCTGGAAACAGACGTGTAGGCAGATCTATAGGACACGTAGAGTTTCAGCTGTTGAGTGTTTAAACCCCTCGAGCTTCATTTTAAAAATCCTGTCCTGCTGTTTCAACAAGGAAGTGCTTCTTTGGTCAAACATCTGACCAGATATATATACTTTTCACTCCTAGTAAAAGTAGCTTCCAGACCAATAATGCAAAAATTGAGTTTGAGGTCTTGTAATATGATTTCAGACCCCTAAACTGGACCATACCATGTGTTTACCATGACGTCATCCTACTTCTGTCGACGCTCGAATGCAGCGACTCTGAACGTTAAAGTAAGTCGCTAACTAGCTTTGATACATTTTAATACAGCTTCAGTTTCTCAGTGATATTGTCTGATTGTGCTCTTTCATTGCTAACATTCACTCAATGTCTAAATGTCTAAATAAATATAAAGTTTTATTATCATAAATCTTACATCTGGACAAACTTTACACACGTTTACACATTTTTCCCGGCACAACCAGCTTCTCTTGTTTCCGCTGTGTGTTGATATAAAATGTACAGGTTATCCATACTGTAAAATAATTTTAAAAAAAATTGAAAGTAGTGCGTAATATTTTAGATATTAACTGATGGTATCCCTAAATCAAGCCTGACCCTGGAGCAGCAGAGCTGTAGATCACTGCTGCTCCGGCTGGACGAAGCACCTTGGTGAAGATTACTAGACTGCACCAATCATCCATCACACTCAGGCTTGTCCTTGGAATACATAATGTAATGATAATCTGATCCAGTATGCAGATGAAGGCACAGCGGGGCGACTGCAGGGAACCAGTGCACCGGCCCCACAACACCAGTGGCCCCTCGCTACAGATCTGCGGTCAGATTACGGCCTGCAGCGGGTTTAAAGCGGTGAGGAATTTGAACAGGAGCAGTCGAGTTTAAATGCATTTATTGACGCTGTCGCCAAATTGGTGGGGAAACATCATATCCGCTAGGTTACGTGTGATTTAGCTTCTTTATGAGATAATGCGTTTTTTAAACCAACATGTGTTTGCATCAGTTTTCAGCGAGAGAGAGACCCTGGTTTCTATTTCTAATCCGTATCGGAGCTGGTGTCGGCCCGGTCCCGATGATTTAATGCACCATGACTGTCACGCTAACTTAGGTCGTTAGCCGTGGTGTCTGCCGCTGGTGGAACCACTTCAACACACATGCAGAGATGCTGATGTCGTGGTGGGGAATCTGCATGTGGGCCATGTTTGGAAGCCATTTTGTGCGCTGGCTCCATCGACACCCGGCGTTCGTTTGCATGTCACGCTCTGTCAGAGGTATTAAAGTGTGTTATAAGTGTGACTTTCAGCAGATGTTAGCTTTCCTCTCACTGTGTAACTTTAAGAATGACATTTTGGGAAACACGCTTTCTTGCGGAGAGTAAGATACCGTGATCGATACGACTCTTATTCAGATTCAGACAACTTTATTAATCCCACCAGGGGCGATTGAACAGCTTGTCAATAAAAAACCCGTCTGTGTGGTGGAGTTTCTTGAAACGAGGACGCTCTTCATCCTCTGCTCTTGAGAAACGTCTTGACTCTCTTGTTGAAGCGTCCTGTTTGCTTCACACGTCCACATCAAAGTTGTATCACACTTCACTGTAGCATCCGTTCATCATTTCAATTACCTCCAGAGTTCAACCACCTGTGAAAAGATGTGTGTTTCAAACCAAACAAGACCTTTGTCTCCATCAGGATGCATCACATTCGTAACCTTTTCTTATGTGATGAAAACACCGTCACTCTCTTTTCCCTCGCCGCTCTTTCATCTGAGCCATAAAGACTCGGTGTGGGAGCTGGTGTTGTTTTCGTTTTGAGCGCCATGGCCCGTAAGGTGGAAAAACCTTCATATTCACAGCTTTAAAGGGAATCCAAAATGTCACACGCTGGAGCGATTCCTGTCCATAAAGTTTTCATAAATGTCACCGCGAAACGAAACAGCCAATAGCAATTAGGTGTTTCCTGAAAGGCCACCTCTTCACAACAAAACCCCTCCGACTGACGCGCAGGAGGAGAGAACCTGGTGAAACGGCAACTTAATGAATCTGAGTATTTAGGTGATTTCCATTTTAATAACCGCAGTAATTGCGTGAAGATGTTTTCTCTGGATGTTCGGCTCTTAATTGATTCTGTTTCTCCAGTTGTTTGACGTTTAATGGCCGTTCTGTTTCTGTGCGCTCCGTGACGTTCCTCCATCACTCCAAGTCCTATTTTGGTCAATTTATAAAATGTGCTCAGTTTAAAAGCGCTCGCTCTCGGGATGAAACTTGACTTATTACGCTCATGGTCAGTCACACCAGAGGCCAGTAATGACGGTCCAACCACAGTCTGAAAATATCCTCTCCAGTCTCCTAGCAACAGAGCGGGGCCTGTTGATTGGCATTAACAAGTGCTGCTGATGTTGAGGCTCTCCGGCGCCGTATCAACCGCCATCGCTTCCCTTCGAGCGTTTTCACATGTGACAGGTGATTAAAAAAATGTCTGAACAAACATGTAGCAGACGCAACGACTCGTTAACACCTAGATTTTCTTTTGTAGCGGACACAGTTCAGTTATTAGCAGTATATCAACATTTAATAAATGTTTTATAAAGCGTTCATGTGGTTGTGAGCAGCTATAAGGACATTTTAATCTCTCACTTATGTAGAATATTTGTCAGCAATTACTATTTCTATTTATTACACCTGGGTTCAAAAACAACAGCCTCTATTCAGACTTACATCTGCCTATAAACTCTTTATTAAGTATTAAATATGGCGTTAAAGAGTGGTGTTACCATGTTTCGATGAGAAAACAGGCTTGTTTATTAGTGATTATGGTGAGCGTTGATCATTGAATACAAACTACAGTGGCAACAGTAGAATGCAAACCTCTTCATTTCAGTCAAGCCTTTCAAATAAAACTCATTTAATTCTGTTAATGTGGATTTTTATTTGGATCTACATCATCGTACTCACACTCAGATACCAGAAACCTTGAATACAGTTATTTTCATTCTGAGAGAAACTCATTTTGTAATCTCTGTGTTGCAGTTTAAAGCTGTTTTTCTTGATTGATTAAAGCCTCACGGTGAGTTTGGACACACAAAAGAAACATCCCGACGCGTCATCGGTGAGTAGACAAAACTTTGTGATCGTAAACACGGATGTTTGTGGTTTTTATCTTGTAACAGTTTGCGTGAATCGAATCATCAGCGTTCTAACGATGTTTAGTACGACTGTGAGCTGAGCCTATTTGCTCGGCTGTGCTTGTTTTGTTTGGCGAACGAGCTGAATGAGAACAGAAAGTATTCAACGCTGGCATGTGTAGCTGGTATGCTGGTAATTGTAGCTAACTGATAAGCTAAATTCATTGTGTGTTTAAATGTTTTGGTTCTGTTTTTTGCAGACGCTGAAGCTTTTCTTTAAAACTGAAATACAATGAAGCTTTCATTTCTATATGACCAGGGTTTATAATGAAATATTAATTAATTCCTCCGGATCATAACCCTGTCAGATGATTAATAGTCGCCATTTATTCACTTACCTAACAAGCCCACAAACCCAGCGTTCAGTTGAATTAAGTGATCATTTCACTCCAACTCATTAGCACCTGAAAAGAAACAGGCTGAATTTAATATCAAAAAATTGCCCCCTTTGATAACGTTGGACCTGTGTAACATAATCCCCCCGTGAGATTTACGATAAAGGAAAAAAATAGAGTTAATGCATTAAAGTTAATTTATATTCTTTTGTTAAATTTCACCTGAGGGCATCTATTACGTTTATATTAAAGTGTGAGGAGGAGCAGTTAATTAATGTGTTTTACCAGATTAAATCTGCTGAAACTTTGTGGGCTGTTTAAAGATGTTTGACTGTGTAATTACCTGTTAGACAGTTTCCAGGCCCTGCTGGTTTATCTGCATGACAAGGTTCACAATTATTTATGTTTTTAAGTCCACTTACAGCCTGACTTTTGTTTCTGCTCACCAACTTTTCTGACTAACTCACAAATATTTCTTTTGCAGATGTTGTGAACATTTGCACTACATTCAGATGGAAACCTGAACGACTGTCTGGCCATGAAATAAACAAGAGACGAGTGAGACAGTGAAGACCAGGTCGACCAGGTCGCTCCGAGTGTTACCCTGTCGTATTACCGCTGTCGCAAAGATAGTGTTAGCAGCGTGGCTACCGCTAATGGATCCCAATTTGACTTATGCCGCCTCTCCACCAAATCTAGTGGGTCTACACCAGATTTTAAATGCAGGTGAACCCATGAAATGTCGCCTATTGACCCCATTCCCACTTCCCAAAACAACAACAGACCCACTGTGAAAGACACGTCTGTAAAACGGTGGATACATTATTCTGAGCGTCACAACCGCAGCAACACGACTCGTTTCACTGTCATGATTTGAGCCATTCGGTCCAATATGAGTTGAAAAGTCTACAAGAGCCGGACGATAAAATGTTTTTGTGTCCCTTCAAGTTAGCCGGGCACGAAACCGGAAGTCGATCAGCAATCGAGGTATTTTCATGATCAGGAAGTCGAACTTTTTTAGCTTAAAAACACCACTGAGCAGCTTTCTTAGGAATGAACTGGACTCCACCTCAAATGCCGTGTCCAGTAGTAAAACGTCTTTAATAGGCCACATACTTTATTTATGCACCACCACCTGATGTTGATAGACGTCATCACTTTGTGCCGGGGAGCTCGTTCACCCAGGTCTTACATTTAGATCACAGCTGAGCCAAGGTGATAAAAACACGTGTCTACTACAGAGTCAACTCACCTGGGTGTAAATGCAGAGTTTACACATTCACATTGCACATAAAATCCTGACGTTAGTGGGTTTGAGTAGGATTTTTGACCAGTGGAAAAGGGGTGTTAAACCCTGATCCAAGAGCCTAGAATGACAACAAGAAGAAAAGACTTTGTTCATGTTAATTTATTCATGATTTAAACCTCCAGTTATTCACACATATCATCAGTGAAGTCTGTTATGTCATGGTCAGGGTGATATACGCATTTCACTTTGTTTAGAATTAAACTAATTAATAAAAATTGGAATATCTTAATATTTTACTACCCTAGATGTGGTCCTTTAGTGCATCATAAACAGTCTGTTGCTGTGTTTTCTTTCATCCAACTTGTTAATTAGTCTTATTGCTATTTTCTCTGACACATACAAAAGTTTAGTACGATTCACAGACGAGTTGCCTCGCACCTCAAAATATGGAAGAATCAGTGAACACAACAAAATATGAAGAGAATCAAAATCTGAACCGTCCTTTGTTCAAAACAGCAAAACATGGACACACTCTCAAGTTTGTTCACACGTCCCATCAGTAAAGTCTGTTAAACGACTCTTGTTCAATGATTTCATGAACAGATTCACTTCATCCACACAGTCAGTGTGTTGGAGCAGAATCTCAGCTATGTACAAGCAAATAATGAAGCATCTCCTTATTGATTATGATCATGTGAAGTGAAGTCATCATGAGCAGCGAGAGCCTCCGTGGCTGAACAGACACAGGAAGGAGCGCCGCCTGAAGAAAGTCCAACATTTACAGAACAACAAGAAGACGTCAAAGTACCGCCCACAGTGTTTGATTGACAGGTGATCTGTGTGCAGTGAAGAAATGCCACAACAATCAGCTCTCAGCAACAATGATGGAAACACAACAAGTCTGAAGAACTGAAACACACAATTTAACCCACTGACCCTGAAATGACTTCAGTCTATTTGAGTTCACAAAACTCAGCAGAGCCTCCAGAGGAAAAAAACAAACTGCCAAACTTAAGTCCAGCATAGAGCGGCTGAGTGAATGTGGTCTGGACTCTGTGGAGGAGAGTCATGGAGTCAGAGACGCTGTAGAAGGACAGAATACCTGCACTGTGATCCAGGTACACTCCAACTCTGGAGGACCGACGACCTGAGACGGGAGTTTGGACTTTGTTGTACCAAAAGTTAGAACCGTCTGTGGAACAATATAACATCCAAGATTTGTCATTGTATCCAAATAAACATTCAGATGAGTTCTCTGCTCTGCTGATATTCTTGTATGCGACTGCTACACCAACTCCTCCTCTTCCTTCTCTCCTCTCAACCTCCCAGTAACAACGTCCAGTCAGACTCTCTCTACTCAGGACCTGAATCCACACAGTGAATCTGTCTGGATGATCAGAATAAGACTGATGTTGACTCACTGTTGCTTTTCTGTTCCCCTCTGATAATAACAGATGTCTGTGTGCTGTGTTTGGATCCAGTGTGATTTCACATGAAAATCTTAAGAAGTCAGCTCTGGTCATGGTTTTTGGTGGTGACAGTAAAACATCCACTTGAGTCACTGTCAGTGAGATGTTGGTCCATGTGTCTCTCAGGACGTCCTGTAGTTTGTCTCTGAGCTCTGACACAGCTGCTGTCACATCCTCAAAGTACTTGAGAGGACGGATGTTGATGCTGGATGAGTGTGTAGACTCACTGAGTGCTGACAGTGAGGGGTAGTTGTGTAGAAACTGGTTGTGATCCTCTGTGTGTGAGAGCTTCTTCAGCTCAGCGTCTTTCCTCTTCAGCTCAGTGATCTCCTGCTCCAGCTTCTCCTGAAGCTCTTTGACTCGACTCACTTCAGTTTCCTGCTGGGATCTGACCTGCTGCTTCACATCAGAGCGTCTTTTCTCCATGAGACGGATCAGCTGGGTGAAGATCTTCTCACTGTGCTCCACTGCTTTATCAGCAGAGCCATTGATGGCCTCCACCTCCTGTTGAAGCAGCTTCACTTCTTCCTCTCTGTCCTGGATTCTCTGCTGGATGTTGTGTCGACTCCCCTCCAGCTCTCTCTGCCTCTCAGTCCTCTCTGCTGCAGCTGACACTGTGTCGTGGCCTTTATGTTCGTCCACAGAGCAGAGATAACAGATACACTGCTGATCAGTACGGCAGAACATCTTCATCACCTCATCGTGACGAGAGCAGATGTTCTCCTGGAGCTTCTCTGACGGCTCCACCAGCTTGTGTTTCTTTAATGGAGCCACATCATAATGAGGCTGGAGGTGTTTCTCACAGTAAGAGGCCAGACAGACCAGACAGGACTTAACTGCTCTCAGTTTCCTCCCAGTGCAGAAATCACAGGCCACATCTTCAGCTCCAGCATAGCAGAGATCAGCAGGAGCAGCTTGGAGTCCAGTCTTCTTCAGCTGCTCCACTAAAGCTGCTAACATGGTGTTTTTCAGCAGCTCAGGCCTCGGTATGAAGCTCTTCCTGCACTGAGGGCAGCTGTAGATCCTCTTCTCATGCTCTGTGTCCCAGTGGTCTTTAATACAGTTCTTGCAGTAGCTGTGTCCACAGGGAGTAGTCACCGGATCCTTCAGTAGATCCAAACAGATCGGACAAGAGAAAGTCTCTCGGTCCAGCTGAACTCCTTTCTGCTCCATTTCACCTCTCAGTGACAACGACTGTCTGAGCTTCACTTCCTGATAACTGAAACTAGTCTGAACTCTGATCTGAACAGGGTGTGTTTGTGCAGCGAATGAAACCTGTCAGCTCAGTTACAGCCAACCACAAACTGCAGATCTGAAGGGGAGGAAACAAGGAAATGTAGTGACAGAGTGGAGCTGCTGTGTGAGAGGAGGAAGAAGATGGAGGGCTGATGGAGCTGTGACTCAGTCCAGGACGAGGAGCAGCTCTGTCAATCTGAACTTTGTTTCCTGTTTAACATCGAAGCTTCAGTTAAAACCTGCTCCACATTTGAAAACATCAACGTTTTTAGTTGTAAATTATTTCTTGGCTCCTCAGACTTTGCTGATGTTTCTCTAACTCTTCCTCTGATTCTGTTCACTTTTCATTTCTTGGTTAAAAACAGCTGACCGACAGTCAGGAGTTATCAAACTAAACTCTCATAAAGATTCAAACTGCTGTATGATAGCTGTCTCAGATAGAGTCTTTTCTCGTCACTCAGGTAAAACAACATCTATGTTACCAGCGTGCATACCTTGTCTTTCACTTATCTTAGGCTTATCAAGGCCGATCTGGACAGTCAAGCGTTTCCTCACCATCCCTCATCCACCACAACTTCATGAATAAAATATATCCCACCAGGCACTGACTCCTCCTGGTGTCACCCATCCAAACACCTCGGAACTGTCTCATGAAGCATTATCTAGTAATGACATCATAGAAGGCACAATTTGACTTCACAACAGATGCTGATATAGAAAAGTGGGTCAGCAACAAATTCATTATCTTAATGAATTAAAAGCTGTTTTCAGTGCGGATGTCTGTTCAGGTGGGGACACGTTGTGACTCACGTCGGCGTCTCCACTTTCAAATGTCTCCGTTTCTGCCTGTCAACGTTAAAATACTTCCCCGGAGTATTCAAACTGAAATATACAGCTGCATTTCTAAAAGTCTCCATTTAACGGGTTTGAAAACACCCGAGCGGTGCCGGGCGTAAAGTCAGCAGCACTTATTTCTGAGTGTGGAACAGAGAACACATGACTCCAGTCCTTCATCTTGTCTGTTAAGTACCAAATGTTCTCAGGGCTCAGTGAGATCTTCATTGGCTGAATAAATGTTTCTGCCTTTGTGTTATTACCTCATTAATATTGTAAACATTAAAATTCTGTGTACCTTTAACAAACACTCCCATCTGAGGTGTCACGCCTCTAGCATGCCAAAAAAAAAAAGGTAAAAACATGTTAATCTGCCCAAAACATTCATCAAACAAACATGAACACAAAGATAAAAGTAACGTCAGCTGATCAGCATCTCCTGTGACGACACCAACCAGCAAAATCCAGCCAATCATTAAACTGCGTGTGTCCATGTGCACATGTATGATAATGGCCTCGGTGTGTTTGGTGGGGGTGTTACTGAACGACTGCCTGGCCATGAAATAAACAAGAGACGAGTGAGACAGTGAAGACCAGGTAGAGCGATTACACAATATTTCAATTCAACACCAAATTTAAAGCTGAACCAGGCGACCCTTCTATCCCCCCTCGCTCCGAGTGTCACCCTGTCGTATTACCGCTGTCGCAAAGATAGTGTTAGCAGCGTGGCTACCGCTAATGGATCCCAATTTGACTTATGCCGCCTCTCCACCAAATCTAGTGGGTCTACACCAGATTATAAATGCTGGTGAACCCGTGAAAAGTCGTGAAAAACCCAAACGTCTGTAAAACGGTGGATACATTAGTCCGAGCGTCACAACCGCAGCAACACGACTCGTTTCACTGTCATGATTTGAGCCATTCGGTCCAATATGAGTTGAAAAGTCTACAAGAGCCGGACGATAAAATGTTTTCGTGTCCCTTCAAGTTAGTCGGGCACAAAACTGGAAGTTAGTCAACTCGATCAGCAATCGAGGTATTTTCATGATCAGGAAGTCGAACTTTTTTAGCTTAAAAACACCACTGAGCAGCTTTCTTAGGAATGAACTGGACTCCAACTCAAATGCCGTGTCCAGTAGTAAAACGTCTTTAATAGGCCACATACTTTATTTATGCACCAGCACCTGATGTTGATAGACGTCATCACTTCGTGCCGGGGAGCTCGTTCACCCAGGTCTTACATTTAGATCACAGCTGAGCCAAGGTGATAAAAACACGTGTCTACTACAGAGTCAACTCACCTGGGTGTAAATGCAGAGTTTACACATTCACATTGCACATAAAATCCTGACGTTAGTGGGTTTAAGTAGGATTTTTGACCAGTGGAAAAGGGGTGTTAAACCCTGATCCAAGAGCCTAGAATGACAACAAGAAGAAAAGACTTTGTTCATGTTAATTTATTCATGATTTAAACCTCCAGTTATTCACACATACCATCAGTGAAGTCTGTTATGTCATGGTCAGGGTGATATACGCATTTCACTTTGTTTAGAATTAAACTAATTAACAAAAATTGGAATATCTTAATATTTTACTACCCTAGATGTGGTCCTTTAGTGCATCATAAACAGTCTGTTGCTGTGTTTTCTTTCATCCAACTTGTTAATTAGTCTTATTGCTATTTTCTCTGACACATACAAAAGTTCAGTACGATTCACAGACGAGTTGCCTCGCACCTCAAAATATGGAAGAATCAGTGAACAGAACAAAATATGAAGAGAATCAAAATCTGAACCGTCCTTTGTTCAAAACAGCAAAACATGGACACACTCTCAAGTTTGTTCACACGTCCCATCAGTAAAGTCTGTTAAATGACTCTTGTTCAATGATTTCATGAACAGATTCACTTCATCCACACAATCAGTGTGTTGGAGCAGAATCTCAGCTATGTACAAGCAAATAATGAAGCATCTCCTTATTGATTATGATCATGTGAAGTGAAGTCATCATGAGCAGCGAGAGCCTCCGTGGCTGAACAGACACAGGAAGGAGCGCCGCCTGAAGAAAGTCCAACATTTACAGAACAACAAGAAGACGTCAAAGTACCGCCCACAGTGTTTGATTGACAGGTGATCTGTGTGCAGTGAAGAAATGCCACAACAATCAGCTCTCAGCAACAATGATGGAAACACAACAAGTCTGAAGAACTGAAACACACAATTTAACCCACTGACCCTGAAATGACTTCAGTCTATTTGAGTTCACAAAACTCAGCAGAGCCTCCAGAGGAAAAAAACAAACTGCCAAACTTAAGTCCAGCATAGAGCGGCTGAGTGAATGTGGTCTGGACTCTGTGGAGGAGAGTCATGGAGTCAGAGACGCTGTAGAAGGACAGAATACCTGCACTGTGATCCAGGTACACTCCAACTCTGGAGGACCGACGACCTGAGACGGGAGTTTGGACTTTGTTGTACCAAAAGTTAGAACCGTCTGTGGAACAATATAACATCCAAGATTTGTCATTGTATCCAAATAAACATTCAGATGAGTTCTCTGCTCTGCTGATATTCTTGTATGCGACTGCTACACCAACTCCTCCTCTTCCTTCTCTCCTCTCAACCTCCCAGTAACAACGTCCAGTCAGACTCTCTCTACTCAGGACCTGAGGACACCCAGTGAATCTGTCTGGATGATCAGAATAAGACTGATGTTGACTCACTGTTGCTTTTCTGTTCCCCTCTGATAATAACAGATGTCTGTGTGCTGTGTTTGGATCCAGTGTGATTTCACATGAATATCTTAAGAAGTCAGCTCTGGTCATGGTTTTTGGTGGTGACAGTAAAACATCCACTTCAGTCACTGTCAGTGAGATGTTGGTCCATGTGTCTCTCAGGACGTCCTGTAGTTTGTCTCTGAGCTCTGACACAGCTGCTGTCACATCCTCAAAGTACTTGAGAGGACGGATGTTGATGCTGGATGAGTGTGTAGACTCACTGAGTGCTGACAGTGAGGGGTAGTTGTGTAGAAACTGGTTGTGATCCTCTGTGTGTGAGAGCTTCTTCAGCTCAGCGTCTTTCCTCTTCAGCTCAGTGATCTCCTGCTCCAGCTTCTCCTGAAGCTCTTTGACTCGACTCACTTCAGTTTCCTGCTGGGATCTGACCTGCTGCTTCACATCAGAGCGTCTTTTCTCCATGAGACGGATCAGCTGGGTGAAGATCTTCTCACTGTGCTCCACTGCTTTATCAGCAGAGCCATTGATGGCCTCCACCTCCTGTTGAAGCAGCTTCACTTCTTCCTCTCTGTCCTGGATTCTCTGCTGGATGTTGTGTCGACTCCCCTCCAGCTCTCTCTGCCTCTCAGTCCTCTCTGCTGCAGCTGACACTGTGTCGTGGCCTTTATGTTCGTCCACAGAGCAGAGATAACAGATACACTGCTGATCAGTACGGCAGAACATCTTCATCACCTCATCGTGACGAGAGCAGATGTTCTCCTGGAGCTTCTCTGACGGCTCCACCAGCTTGTGTTTCTTTAATGGAGCCACATCATAATGAGGCTGGAGGTGTTTCTCACAGTAAGAGGCCAGACAGACCAGACAGGACTTAACTGCTCTCAGTTTCCTCCCAGTGCAGAAATCACAGGCCACATCTTCAGCTCCAGCATAGCAGAGATCAGCAGGAGCAGCTTGGAGTCCAGTCTTCTTCAGCTGCTCCACTAAAGCTGCTAACATGGTGTTTTTCAGCAGCTCAGGCCTCGGTATGAAGCTCTTCCTGCACTGAGGGCAGCTGTAGATCCTCTTCTCATGCTCTGTGTCCCAGTGGTCTTTAATACAGTTCTTGCAGTAGCTGTGTCCACAGGGAGTAGTCACCGGATCCTTCAGTAGATCCAAACAGATCGGACAAGAGAAAGTCTCTCGGTCCAGCTGAACTGCTTTCTGCTCCATTTCACCTCTCAGTGACAACGACTGTCTGAGCTTCACTTCCTGATAACTGAAACTAGTCTGAACTCTGATCTGAACAGGGTGTGTTTGTGCAGCGAATGAAACCTGTCAGCTCAGTTACAGCCAACCACAAACTGCAGATCTGAAGGGGAGGAAACAAGGAAATGTAGTGACAGAGTGGAGCTGCTGTGTGAGAGGAGGAAGAAGATGGAGGGCTGATGGAGCTGTGACTCAGTCCAGGACGAGGAGCAGCTCTGTCAATCTGAACTTTGTTTCCTGTTTAACATCGAAGCTTCAGTTAAAACCTGCTCCACATTTGAAAACATCAACGTTTTTAGTTGTAAATTATTTCTTGGCTCCTCAGACTTTGCTGATGTTTCTCTAACTCTTCCTCTGATTCTGTTCACTTTTCATTTCTTGGTTAAAAACAGCTGACCGACAGTCAGGAGTTATCAAACTAAACTCTCATAAAGATTCAAACTGCTGTATGATAGCTGTCTCACACAGAGTCTTTTCTCGTCACTCAGGTAAAACAACATCTATGTTACCAGCGTGCATACCTTGTCTTTCACTTATCTTAGGCTTATCAAGGCCGATCTGGACAGTAAAGCGTTTCCTCACCATCCCTCATCCACCACAACTTCATGAATAAAATATATCCCACCAGGCACTGACTCCTCCTGGTGTCACCCATCCAAACACCTCGGAACTGTCTCATGAAGCATTATCTAGTAGTGACATTATAGAAGGCACAATTTGACTTCACAACAGATGCTGATATAGAAAAGTGGGTCAGCAACAAATTCATTATCTTAATGAATTAAAAGCTGTTTTCAGTGCGGATGTCTGTTCAGGTGGGGACACGTTGTGACTCACGTCGGCGTCTCCGCTTTCAAATGTCTCCGTTTCTGCCTGTCAACGTTAAAATACTTCCCCGGAGTATTCAAACTGAAATATACAGCTGCATTTCTAAAAGTCTCCATTTAACGGGTTTGAAAACACCCGAGCGGTGCCGGGCGTAAAGTCAGCAGCACTTATTTCTGAGTGTGGAACAGAGAGCACATGACTCCAGTCCTTCATCTTGTCTGTTAAGTACCAAATGTTCTCAGGGCTCAGTGAGATCTTCATTGGCTGAATAAATGTTTCTGCCTTTGTGTTATTACCTCATTAATATTGTAAACATTAAAATTCTGTGTACCTTTAACAAACACTCCTATCTGAGGTGTCACGCCTCTAGCGTGCCAAAAAAAAAAAAGGTAAAAACATGTTAATCTGCCCGAAACATACATCAAACAAACATGAACACAAAGAGAAAAGTAACGTCAGCTGATCAGCATCTCCTGTGACGACACCAACCAGCAAAATCCAGCCAATCATTAAACTGCGTGTGTCCATGTGCACATGTATGATAATGGCCTCGGTGTGTTTGGTGGGGGTGTTACTGAACGACTGCCTGGCCATGAAATAAACAAGAGACGAGTGAGACAGTGAAGAACCGGTAGAGCGATTACACAATATTTCAATTCAACACCAAATTTAAAGCTGAACCAGGCGACCCTTCTATCCCCCCTCGCTCCGAGTGTCACCCTGTCGTATTACCGCTGTCGCAAAGATAGTGTTAGCAGCGTGGCTACCGCTAATGGATCCCAATTTGACTTATGCCGCCTCTCCACCAAATCTAGTGGGTCTACACCAGATTATAAATGCTGGTGAACCCGTGAAAAGTCGTGAAAAACCCAAACGTCTGTAAAACGGTGGATACATTAGTCCGAGCGTCACAACCGCAGCAACACGACTCGTTTCACTGTCATGATTTGAGCCATTCGGTCCAATATGAGTTGAAAAGTCTACAAGAGCCGGACGATAAAATGTTTTTGTGTCCCTTCAAGTTAGTCGGGCACAAAACTGGAAGTTAGTCAACTCGATCAGCAATCGAGGTATTTTCATGATCAGGAAGTCGAACTTTTTTAGCTTAAAAACACCACTGAGCAGCTTTCTTAGGAATGAACTGGACTCCAACTCAAATGCCGTGTCCAGTAGTAAAACGTCTTTAATAGGCCACATACTTTATTTATGCACCAGCACCTGATGTTGATAGACGTCATCACTTCGTGCCGGGGAGCTCGTTCACCCAGGTCTTACATTTAGATCACAGCTGAGCCAAGGTGATAAAAACACGTGTCTACTACAGAGTCAACTCACCTGGGTGTAAATGCAGAGTTTACACATTCACATTGCACATAAAATCCTGACGTTAGTGGGTTTAAGTAGGATTTTTGACCAGTGGAAAAGGGGTGTTAAACCCTGATCCAAGAGCCTAGAATGACAACAAGAAGAAAAGACTTTGTTCATGTTAATTTATTCATGATTTAAACCTCCAGTTATTCACACATACCATCAGTGAAGTCTGTTATGTCATGGTCAGGGTGATATACGCATTTCACTTTGTTTAGAATTAAACTAATTAATAAAAATTGGAATATCTTAATATTTTACTACCCTAGATGTGGTCCTTTAGTGCATCATAAACAGTCTGTTGCTGTGTTTTCTTTCATCCAACTTGTTAATTAGTCTTATTGCTATTTTCTCTGACACATACAAAAGTTCAGTACGATTCACAGACGAGTTGCCTCGCACCTCAAAATATGGAAGAATCAGTGAACAGAACAAAATATGAAGAGAATCAAAATCTGAACCGTCCTTTGTTCAAAACAGCAAAACATGGACACACTCTCAAGTTTGTTCACACGTCCCATCAGTAAAGTCTGTTAAACGACTCTTGTTCAATGATTTCATGAACAGATTCACTTCATCCACACAGTCAGTGTGTTGGAGCAGAATCTCAGCTATGTACAAGCAAATAATGAAGCATCTCCTTATTGATTATGATCATGTGAAGTGAAGTCATCATGAGCAGTGAGAGCCTCCGTGGCTGAACAGACACAGGAAGGAGCGCCGCCTGAAGAAAGTCCAACATTTACAGAACAACAAGAAGGTGTCAAAGTACCGCCCACAGTGTTTGATTGACAGGTGATCTGTGTGCAGTGAAGAAATGCCACAACAATCAGCTCTCAGCAACAATGATGGAAACACAACAAGTCTGAAGAACTGAAACACACAATTTAACCCACTGACCCTGAAATGACTTCCGACTATTTGAGTTTACAAAACTCAGCAGAGCCTCCAGAGGAAAACAAGCCAAACTTAAGTCCAGCATAGAGCGGCTGAGTGAATGTGGTCTGGACTCTGTGGAGGAGAGTCATGGTGTCAGAGACGCTGTAGAAGGACAGAATACCTGCACTGTGATCCAGGTACACTCCAACTCTGGAGGACTGAGGACCTGAGACGGGAGTTTGGACTTTGTTGTGATAAAAGTTAAAACTGTTTGTGGAACAAGTTAACAGCCAAGATTTGTCATTGTATCCAAATCTACATTCATGTGACCTCCCTGCTCTGCTGATATTCTTGTATGCGACTGCTACACCAACTCTCTCTCTCCACTCCACCTCCCAGTAACAACGTCCAGTCAGACTCTCTCTACTCAGGACCTGCTCCCACACAGTGAATCTGTCTGGATGATCAGAATAAGACTGTTGTTGACTCATGTATGTTGCTTTTTTGTTCCCCTCAGATAATAACAGAAGTGTGTTTGCTGTGTTTGGATCCAGTGTGATTTCACATGAATATCTTAAGAAGTCAGCTCTGGTCATGTTCTCTGGTGGTGACAGTAAAACATCCACTTGAGTCACTGTCAGTGAGATGTTGGTCCATGTGTCTCTCAGGACGTCCTGTAGTTTGTCTCTGAGCTCTGACACAGCTGCTGTCACATCCTCAAAGTACTTGAGAGGACGGATGTTGATGCTGGATGAGTGTGTAGACTCACTGAGTGCTGACAGTGAGGGGTAGTTGTGTAGAAACTGGTTGTGATCCTCTGTGTGTGAGAGCTTCTTCAGCTCAGCGTCTTTCCTCTTCAGCTCAGTGATCTCCTGCTCCAGCTTCTCCTGAAGCTCTTTGACTCGACTCACTTCAGTTTCCTGCTGGGATCTGACCTGCTGCTTCACATCAGAGCGTCTTTTCTCCATGAGACGGATCAGCTGGGTGAAGATCTTCTCACTGTGCTCCACTGCTTTATCAGCAGAGCCATTGATGGCCTCCACCTCCTGTTGAAGCAGCTTCACATCTTCCTCTCTGTCCTGGATTCTCTGCTGGATGTTGTGTCGACTCCCCTCCAGCTCTCTCTGCCTCTCAGTCCTCTCTGCTGCAGCTGACACTGTGTCGTGGCCTTTATGTTCATCCATGGAGCACAAAATACAGATACACTGCTGATCAGTGCGGCAGAAAATCTTCATCACCTCATCATGACGAGAGCAGATGTTCTCCTGGAGCTTCTCTGACGGCTCCACCAGCTTGTGTTTCTTAAATGTAGCTGATTCATAATGAGGCTGGAGGTGTTTCTCACAGTAAGAGGCCAGACAGACCAGACAGGACTTAACTGCTCTCAGTTTCCTCCCAGTGCAGAAATCACAGGCCACATCTTCAGGTCCAGCATAGCAGAGATCAGCAGGAGCAGCTTGGAGTCCAGTCTTCTTCAGCTCCTCCACTAAAGCTGCTAACATGGTGTTTTTCAGCAGCTCAGGCCTCGGTATGAAGCTCTTCCTGCACTGAGGGCAGCTGTAGATCCTCTTCTCATGCTCTGTGTCCCAGTGGTCTTTAATACAGTTCTTGCAGTAGCTGTGTCCACAGGGAGTAGTCACCGGATCCTTCAGTAGATCCAAACAGATCGGACAAGAGAAAGTCTCTCGGTCCAGCTGAACTGCTTTCTGCGCCATTTCACCTCTCAGTGACAACGAATGTCTGAGCTTCACTTCCTGATAACTGAAACTAGTCTGAACTCTGATCTGAACAGGGTGTGTTTGTGCAGCTGAGTTACAGCCAACCACAAACTGTAGATCTGAAGGGGAGGGAACATGGAAATACAGTGACAGAGTGGAGCTGCTGTGTGAGAGGAGGAAGAAGAGGGAGGGCTGATGGAGCTGTGACTCAGTCCAGGACGAGGAGCAGCTCTGTCAACCTGAACTTTGTTTCCTCTTTTACATGGAAGCTTCATTAAAACCTGCTCCACATTTGAAAACATCAACGTTTCTAGTTGTAAAACATTTCTTGGCTCCTCAGACTTTGCTGATGTTTCTCTAACTCTTCCTCTGATTCTGTTCACTTTTCATTTCTTGGTTAAAAACAGCTGACTGACAGTCAGGAGTTATCAAAGTAAACTCATAAACATTCAAACTGCTGTATGATAGTTGTCTCACACAGATAGTCTTTTCTCGTCACTCAGGTAAAACAACATCTATGTTACCAGTGTGCATATCTTGTCTTTCACTTATCTTAGGCTTATCAAGGCCAATCTGGAGCGTTTCCTCACCATCACTCATCCACCACAACTTCATGAATAAAATATATCCCACCAGGCACTGACTCCTCCTGGTGTCACCCATCCAAACAACTCGGAACTGTCTCATGAAGCATTATCTAGTAATGACATTATAGAAGGCACAATTTGACTTCACAGCAGATGCTGATATAGGCTTATCATGCAGGCACTGGGCTTGGCGTGAGACTCGGCCGGGCCTCCGACCGAGGAGCAGCCGGACCGCCAGGTCCAGTGCCTGCATCTCGGTCGGAGGCCCGGCCGAGTCTCACGCCAAACCGGAACAGGCACTGGACTTGGCGTGGGCCTCGGCCGGTCCTCCGACCGAGGTGCAGGAACAGGCACTGGCCTCGGCCGGGCCTCCGACCGAGGTGCAGGAACTGGCACTGGACTTGGCATGGGACTCGGCCGGGCATCCGACCGAGGTGCAGGAACTGGCCTCGGCCGGTCCTCCGACCGAGGTGCAGGTACAGGCCTGGCCTCGGCCGGTCCTCCAACCGAGGTGCAGGGACTAGACTTGGCATGGTCCTTGGCCGGTCCTCCGACCGAGGTGCAGGAACTAGACTAGGCATGAGCCTCAGCCGAACCTCCGACTGAGGAGAAGAAACAGGCCTCGGCCAGACCACTGACCGAGGTGCAGGAACAGGCGCCATCTGGACCGCCGACTGAAGACCACCGGCAGGTGTCGACCGGACCGCCGACTGGGGGCCACTGGCAGGTGTCGACCGGAACGCCGACTGGGGGCCACTGGCAGGTGTCGACGGGATTGAGACTGAGGCCTGGGCTGGGAGCTCGGCTGTGGCTGAGGCTGTGGCCTGGGCTGGGAGCTCGGCTGTGGCTGCGGCTGTGGCCTGGGCTGGGAGCTGGGCTGTGGCTGCGGCCTGGGCTGGGAGCTCGGCTGAGGCTGCGGCCTGGACCGGGAGCTCGGCTGTGACTGCGGCCTGGGCTGGGAGCTCGGCTGTGGCTGGAGCTGAGGCATGGGCTGAGGCCCCTGAGCCTGACACTCAGCAGAGTCTCCAGAGGAAAACAAGCCAAACTTAAGTCCAGCACAGAGCGGCTGAGTGAATATGGTCTGGACTCTGTGGAGGAGAGTCATGGTGTCAGAGACGCTGTAGAAGGACAGAATACCTGCACTGTGATCCAGGTACACTCCAACTCTGGAGGACCGAGGACCTGAGACGGGAGTTTGGACTTTGCTGTGATAAAAGTTAAAACTGTTTGGGTAACAATTTAATACCCAAGATTTGTCACTGTTTCCAAATCCACATTCATCTGACCTCCCTGCTCTGCTGATATTCTTGTATGCGACTGCTACACCAACTCTCCCCTCTCTCCTCTCCACCTCCCAGTAACAACGTCCAGTCAGACTCTCTCTGCTCAGGACCTGAGGACACCAAGTGAATCTGTCTGGATGATCAGGATAAGACTGTTGTTGACTCATGTATGTTGCTTTTTTGTTCCCCTCTGATAATAACAGCCATGTGTTTGTTGTGTTTGGATCCAGTGTGATTTCACATGAATATCTTAAGAAGTCAGCTCTGGTCATGTTTTTTGGTGGTGACAGTAAAACATCCACCTGAGTCACTGTCAGTGAGATGTTGGTCCATGTGTCTCTCAGGACGTCCTGTAGTTTGTCTCTGAGCTCTGACACAGCTGCTGTCACATCCTCAAAGTACTTGAGAGGACGGATGTTGATGCTGGATGAGTGTGTAGACTCACTGAGTGCTGACAGTGAGGGGTAGTTGTGTAGAAACTGGTTGTGATCCTCTGTGTGTGAGAGCTTCTTCAGCTCAGCGTCTTTCCTCTTCAGCTCAGTGATCTCCTGCTCCAGCTTCTCCTGAAGCTCTTTGACTCGACTCACTTCAGTTTCCTGCTGGGATCTGACCTGCTGCTTCACATCAGAGCGTCTTTTCTCCATGAGACGGATCAGCTGGGTGAAGATCTTCTCACTGTGCTCCACTGCTTTATCAGCAGAGCCATTGATGGCCTCCACCTCCTGTTGAAGCAGCTTCACTTCTTCCTCTCTGTCCTGGATTCTCTGCTGGATGTTGTGTCGACTCCCCTCCAGCTCTCTCTGCCTCTCAGTCCTCTCTGCTGCAGCTGACACTGTGTCGTGGCCTTTATGTTCGTCCACAGAGCAGAGATAACAGATACACTGCTGATCAGTACGGCAGAACATCTTCATCACCTCATCATGACGAGAGCAGATGTTCTCCTGGAGCTTCTCTGACGGCTCCACCAGCTTGTGTTTCTTTAATGGAGCCACATCATAATGAGGCTGGAGGTGTTTCTCACAGTAAGAGGCCAGACAGACCAGACAGGACTTAACTGCTCTCAGTTTCCTCCCAGTGCAGAAATCACAGGCCACATCTTCAGGTCCAGCATAGCAGTGATCAGCAGGAGCAGCTTGGAGTCCAGTCTTCTTCAGCTGCTCCACTAAAGCTGCTAACATGGTGTTTTTCAGCAGCTCAGGCCTCGGTGTGAAGCTCTTCCTGCACTGAGGGCAGCTGTAGATCCTCTTCTCATGCTCTGTGTCCCAGTGGTCTTTAATACAGTTCTTGCAGTAGCTGTGTCCACAGAGAGTAGTCACCGGATCCTTCAGTAGATCCAAACAGATCGGACAAGAGAAAGTCTCTCGGTCCAGCTGAACTCCTTTCTGCTCCATTTCACCTCTCAGTGACAACGACTGTCTGAGCTTCACTTCCTGACAACTGCAACTAGTCTGAACTCTGATCTGAACAGGGTTTGTTTGTGCAGCGAATGAAACCTGTCAGCTGAGTTACAGCCAACCACAAACTGCAGATCTGAAGGGGAGGAAACAAGGAAATGTAGTGACAGAGTGGAGCTGCTGTGTGAGAGGAGGAAGAAGATGGAGGGCTGATGGAGCTGTGACTCAGTCCAGGACGAGGAGCAGCTCTGTGAACCTGAACTTTGTTTCCTGTTTTACATGGAAGCCTCAGTTAAAACCTGCTCCACATTTGAAAACATCGTTTCTAGTTGTAAATTATTTCTTGGCTCCTCAGACTTTGCTGATGTTTCTCTAACTCTTCCTCTGATTCTGTTCACTTTTCATTTCTTGGTTAAAAACAGCTGACTGACAGTCAGGAGTTATCAAACTAAACTCTCATAAAGATTCAAACTGCTGTATGATAGCTGTCTCACACAGAGTCTTTTCTCGTCTCTCAGGTAAAACAACATCTATGTTACCAGCGTGCATATCTTGTCTTTCACTTATCTTAGGTTTATCAAGGCCGATCTGGACAGTAAAGCGTTTCCTCACCATCCCTCATCCACCACAACTTCATGAATAAAATATATCCCACCAGGCACTGACTCCTCCTGGTGTCACCCATCCAAACACCTCGGAACTGTCTCATGAAGCATTATCTAGTAATGACATCATAGAAGGCACAATTTGACTTCACAACAAATGCTGATATAGAAAAGTGGGTCAGCAACAAATTCATTATCTTAATGAATTAAAAGCTGTTTTCAGTGCGGATGTCTGTTCAGGTGGGGACACGTTGTGACTCACGTCGGCGTCTCCACTTTCAAATGTCTTCGTTTCTGCCTGTCAACGTTAAAATACTTCCCCGGAGTATTCAAACTGAAATATACAGCTGCATTTCTAAAAGTCTCCATTTAACGGGTTTGAAAACACCCGAGCGGTGCCGGGCATAAAGTCAGCAGCACTTATTTCTGAGTGTGGAACAGAGAGCACATGACTCCAGTCCTTCATCTTGTCTGTTAAGTACCAAATGTTCTCAGGGCTCAGTGAGATCTTCATTGGCTGAATAAATGTTTCTGCCTTTGTGTTATTACCTCATTAATATTGTAAACATTAAAATTCTGTGTACCTTTAACAAACACTCCCATCTGAGGTGTCACGCCTCTAGCATGCCAAAAAAAAAAGGTAAAAACATGTTAATCTGCCCAGAACATTCATCAAACAAACATGAACACAAAGAGAAAAGTAACGTCAGCTGATCAGCATCTCCTGTGACGACACCAACCAGCAAAATCCAGCCAATCATTAAACTGCGTGTGTCCGTGTGCACATGTATGATAATGGCCTCCTGTGTTTGGTGGGGGTGTTACTGCTCACTCTGCATAATGAGTGTGTGCAGCCGGTGTGTGTGAGTCTAAATGCACGGGAACAATGGCGACCATGTGGCTGCAGTGGTGGTAATTGATGAATGGGATGTTTAAAGAGCAGAATATGAATGAAGAGGAGAGGAGCCTGAGGGAATACTCCACACCGTTGTAATCAAAGCCCTGATAGTGTCCCCGCCTTTGACTAATGGTCCCAAAAAGAAGCCTCTTACAGTGCGCCTGTTCAATTCCCTCGCCTCAGTGTGACACGGACCTCCAGGGAGAGGCCGGCGGGGTGGGAGGGCGACTTGTGTCGGATCTTCTACATCAGCTCAACCTTTGCTGTCAGATACAGGTGAGATACCTGCAAACGAGCACTTAGAGAAAGATGTTTTCAACTGTTTTCTGTGTCCCCGATACATCCACTTCACCTCTGTAACCCGCTCTCATCCGGAGGTGTGTACCTGCTCAGTGGCCGTTGATTTATGTAGTTCACATGAGGCCATTCTTCACGGGCGGGTGAAGGAGAGGAGGTGGAGAACAAGGCTCTGATGAAGGATGGAGGGCAAGAAAGTGCTAACACAAAGAAAGCAATTCACAAACACACAGAAACACACATTAATTAATGACACTGTGCAAAATCAAATGACTCTCATTCATACTTTATGAGAGCGCCTGTTAGGGTGACATTCACACCGACCTCCAGAGAGGAAGATTTTATATTACAGACCTATAAAAACAAGGTATGAAAACTGCAGTGGTAGGAGAAGAAGTCCGATCGTTTGCTGAGGTAAAACTACTGAATCCAACCTGTTAAAATACTCTTATATTACACATTTGTATTCTAAATCTTACTCAAATTAAAGATATTCTCATTACTCGTGTATTAATTTGGATTTTCTTCTTTCTCCTCATTTTATCCACTGTCACTTTTTTTATAGCTGCTGTAAAGAGGTCATATTAGGCCAAAAGGTGGTGACACACCTGACAGTGACACACCTGACAGTGACTCCCTCTGGTGTGGACGTTTGGCTTTTAAAAACCTTTAAAATGTGACATAAACCAGACCAGTGAAAGGCAAAGACCCGAAAAAGCATGATATGACTTCTTTAAGTTATTATTTTAAGTGGTATGGCTGATAAAAATCCACCTGTTCCTGTTAAAACAACTTACTAAATCTTGATTTTGTCTCATATTCAAGTGACACTGAACTCATTTTAAACTGCTGTTTTAAGCCCCGAGCCAAAACACAAACACGACTGTGAACACAGAGAAGCTCGCTTACCTTTTCTTCTTAAATGTCACGGCGGTGCAAGGCGAGAAAATACAACCCAAAACACACACACACACTCACATTATTACAAATGTATGGCATTACTCCTGCACACACTGTGTGTTGGTGTGGCCTTTTGCAGGCGTCCTCAGAGACGTGGCATTGACAAACCTACAAACAGTAATTGGGCCATTATGACTCCCTGCGATGGTATTGATTCCACTGTTTTAGGTGCAGGCGGGTAATGGGTGTCTAGACAGAAGGGTTCATATTGCAGGCAGCCGGGCCGGCATTAGATACAGTAATCCTGATGTTGTTCATGACTCAGGTGTGTGATTGAATCAAGGGGCACATTTGAGCAGTGATTGTGCAATATTTCTGTGTGCTGGTATGTCAGCATGGAAGACACATCTGGTAAAAACTGACAGACTAAGAAGAGCTAACCTGTCCTCTGGAGGGGCAAAATGCAGGTTTTTAACGCAGGAGACGGCTGTTTGTGTCCCGCGAGAAACCAAAAGTCAACACTGGTGTCACATGTCACTGAAGTTCATTAAGAAAGTGAAACCACAATCCTCTCCTGAATTTAAACAGGTATTTCCAAGTAGTTACTGAACTTGAAGGTCTGGTTCACCTGCTGCTGGTGGTATGTGTCGTTTTTGGGAGTGAGCTCAACTTCACCTTTACAAAAGATGTTACCGTCGCCAAGAGATCACGTTTCTACGCCCAGTCCGGACGAGGTGTCGTGACATTCATGATGATTGTCTTATAAAAGAGCTTAGATACTGGAGTCTTGTTAATAACACACATGATAATATCATCCAGAGAAGTTGGTGGTTATTGTTTTTTCAGGTGATTGTTACAGACTCTCTCCACTTCCATACCCTCGTATATACTTAGAAGGGAGGTTACTCACCAAAAAAGAGACAAAACACATTGTACACACTGTAGAAAAGGGTGTAAATAACATAATTTCAAATTAATTAGGGTTAGGGTTTGCCAGGGACATCTACAGCTGCAACACTGTTTTACTGTGAAGCTCCAGAAATGTTCTGTGAACTATAAAACTTCAACAGTTCCTTAAAGCGCACCACGTTGTTAATTGAAATACGGCGGCTGAAGCTCAGGAGGTAGAGAGGGTTGATAAGTAATCTGAAGGTCGCTGGTTTGACTCCTAGCTGACTGTCGAAGTCCCCTTGAGCAGGATACTGAACCCCAAATTGCTCCTGATGAGCATTTAGCCACAGAAATATGAGTCCATTTAATCCGAGACCAAAATAAATGGTAGATTTAAAAAATAATGCATGTCCTTAGTTTCCTTAATTTTATTTTCAGACCTTTTAATACTTTTGCAGGAGCTGCAGGATGCGGACGGAGTCTTCACCTCTGACTACGACCTGGTCCAGGATGTTTCCCACCAGCTGGAGGGCAGAGAGCAGGTGAGAGGGATCTCATCAGAGCCTCTGCGGCTGTTCACCATCAAATATTACTGAGGCTGGGTTTCTATGGCAATAATGTGCCGCCCCCCTCCGTGACATTTGGGGTTCAGCTGTGCAGGAGGCGACCCCCTCCTCCCCTCCACGTCCGTCTGCCTCCTCGGTCCGAGCGTGAGCAGAATAGATGAGTAAGCAGCATCTCGACCACGTTCTCACCTTGTGTGCATCTACAGAGTTGTGTGCACAGCGCTCCCTGGGGCTGCACAGGAACATGTGTGGCAAACACACTCCCGGTGCTGCAGAATACTGTCGGTCCACAGAGGAATGCCGAGGCCATCGATTGCTTTCTCCACAGGGGCACGATGTGCAACCTGCAGGCCCACAAAATGTCAATGGGTATGAATTGTGCTGAGAACTCTTGATCCTCTAATTCAATTTCGTAAAAGCTTCACAAAAGGTCGTTCTGTAAGGTAAAATAGCAACAACACCTCCCACACTCAATCTATTCTCACAGATATCTTTCCAGAGATGTACGATTTTTACGTTTTGCTCCTGGTTTGATATTATTTTAACGTGTTCCGGTACAGGACACACGTGCTGACGTTATCGCTCGCCGCTCGCTCCAAACCAAGAAAGCTCTGTGCTGCATGTTGATCTCAGGTGAAACTGTAGCTTCAAAATAACTTTGAGTTGCCAAAACCACATTTTCCAAGCAGAAATGATCAAATTCAAGTTACATCTCGGCCTGTGTAACAAGGGAAATCATTCAATAAGCCACTGCTATTAAAAATGTAACACATAAATAGACTGCAAAACTAAAACGACATGAACTATTAGGCCAAGCCTTTAGTTATTACATGTTTTAAAGGTCCACTCCTGAGATTAATTAAACCCTTAAAAATGTGGTTGTTTTTTTTGGTTGGTTGGTTGCTTTGTTGATTGTTTGTTGGTTGGTTGGTTGTTGTTCTTTCTGTTCGTTGGTCGGCTGATTTTTTGTTTATTCAGTTAGTTTGATGGTTTGGTTGGTAAGTTGATGGTTCTTTCCATTCGTGGATTGTTTGGTAAGTTGTTTGGTTTGTTGATTGTTCTTTCCTTTGGTTGGTTGGTTGCTCACTTTGTTGATTGTTTGGTGAGTTGGTTGGTTGGTTGGTTAACATTGTGAAACAGCGCATTTTTCTTCAATTTCTGTTGATTTCTCAGTGAATAACAAAAAGATCTTGATGATAAGAAGCGTCTGTTTTTAGGTTTGTGTCTATGAATGAGTACAGAAGTGGACTGTTGCACTTTCTGATTGCATGACTCAGATATTACTGCTGATACTAACACCTAGCATTAGATTTACAAGCTGTTCAGTTCAGTTCAATGATATCATTATGCTGTATATATAGATATATAGTCAGATTATGTTATTTTCTGGGGTTTGGTCTATTGGTAAGTCATTGTTCAGTCACAGTCTACTGAGCTCTCTGGGCCACCGTACAGAGGAACCAACACCCCCACCCTTACGCCACATCTACTGTTTCTAACACCAGATCCCGCTGCCTCCCCACCTTCTGCCTGCAATATTCATCTGGGAGAGTGCTGTCATGATGAAACACACGGTTTTAATGCTTACAAGCACACTGCCCCGGGCTCTTTTCACAGCATCAGTCGCCTACCATCAAATCAAAGCTGCTTCTCAGGGGTGAAAGTACGAGCCGGGCCCATAAAGCACCACACGGAAAGAGAGACAAAATAACAGGACTGGAGTCGAGCGAACGTTTCGAGATCGCTGCTGGTTTTTGTTTGTCTTTTTTTCACCTCAGTGTTTGGACGCTCGGCTCTCTGGTTCTTTGTTTAGTCCGTCGCAGATGTTTTCTGCCTCCGTGCGCGTGTGTGTGAGGGAGGCAGGCGGCGTGCGGGATGATTTCCACCGTGCTCTGCTGATCTCCTCGCTACATTAGGCCGGGTCATTCCAGTGATTGCTGCCAAAGCTGCCAGAAGACCAAATGGATGTCTGAGGAGGAGACGGGGAGCCGCCACATGCATATGTTTACAGGCCAGCAGGCAGAGAAACAGCATAACGCTGGAACTGGACTCCAGATTTACGTGGCGGCCATTTTCCTCCAACGTCACGCTCAGGGTGGGAGTTACAAGTCTTAAAAATGTATTTATGTAATTTCACAGCTTCTCGGGTGATCAGCAACTGAAGAGGTGATTAATTCGGCCATATTTCAAGGTGAAACAGTATATTTGATAACTCGTTAGCTGATCCTCACTGATGTTGCTGTTTGATTACACCGTCTGATCTGACTTGGCACCGTCTCACTCAGCTGTAACACCACAACCATCGCCTCCAACTCTCGACACGACATCAACTGCAACAGGAAAAACTAGAATAGCACTCGGCAGGCTTGGCCGGCTTGAAGACAGGTTTCGTTCCAGCTAATCGCTTCATTACAACTCACATCTGTGAAACGGTGGATAGACATTTTCGAGTGTAACTTCCCCAACGAAATGATCCTGTTCTACTGTCATTATTTGAGCCATTTGGTCCAATAAAAGCTGCACGATTTAATTATTTTGTCCTCATCCAGGACAGATCGGACAGCGGAAGTCTCTTGTGTGCAAATCCAGGTATTTTATATTCCTGGGAAGTCACGACATTTTGGCTCCAACGCTGTATCCAGGTTGTAATGTCACAACAGGCCCAACAGAATTCAGTCATCTGCTAGATCTGGATTTTCATTAGTATCCATGTCAAATTGTACCCACTGACAGACACCAGCCACCGACCTCACAATGTTAAAGAAACAGGGCCAAGACCCGTCCTCTGTCCATGTTTACTGGAAATCTGGAAATCTGTTTAGTAGTTATTGTAAAATCCTGCTGACAACCAACAAACAGACACAGGTGAAAACACAACCTCCTTGTCGTAGGTAAAAGCAATAAAAATACTGATAATATGACGTCTTGAGGAACCCGTCCACACGTGTGTTAGGGCATAAAAACTCTCCTGTGTGTCTGACACGAGATGTCTATTCTTCTCTGTGAAGTCCATTCTGGGTGTATACTTGTTGAATATTGAACCGCGGTCAACCTCCAAACTTACAAGCGATGAATGAGTTATTTAAGACCGATGGAGGTAATGAAAAGGATTGTGGGTAAGGACAGTGAGGGAGTGACTGAATTCACAGAGGGCCTCGTTCTGTTGGGTCTTAATCGTCATTATTCTGGGTGTTTTTTGCAGACGCTGTCCTGCATGTCGAGCATCTCACAGCACCACTCTCAGGTTTAAAACTGTAAAAGCAGCGTGCGGTTGGTCGTCAGACGAGTGTCTCAGATCTTCACCTGCTTTATCAGATTGAATAAGTTGGACCAGGAGAGGAACACAGAGGAAAAGAATCACTGTTTGATCGTTTATTGGGGCGCTGGCTCCGGGTCTGGTTGTCCATCAGTGTCCAAAAGTCTCTCTGGTGACTTGCTGCTTAAAATCCCCACAGGTTTATGGTTATTAATTATAGCAATTCAGGCATCTCTTATCCAGGTGTAGGAGATTAATAGTTGTCTGAGAGGTGGAGGACGAGGCCTTCAGCAGGTCCGACACCATAAATCTACACTTCTCAAGGAAAGACACAGCGTTCAGTTGCATCTCTGTCTAAACTTATATCGATCAATCACTCTACAAAGTGTGTTTTTACTTTATGAAGCTCTTTTGCAAACTTTCATCCCCGAGCGATGTGCTGTAATTACTGATTTATTAGTGTATTTTCAGGATCGGTGCCGCAGACTTCCACACAGAGGCAGATTTACTGGTTTGTGTATCCTCACGCTGAGCTCGACAATGTGGGAGTTCTGCTCTCGCAACGCAGGAATCCTCCACTCTCCACTTTATCCAGTGTCATGTACGTTTCTGGAGGCCAAAATGCATCCCAGCGAAGATGAATTATTCCCTCGCCGGGGATCCACGCTTTGATTTCAGCCTAATCGAACCGAAGATGCGGCGGTGCAGAAGTTCCCAGGTACAACAACGCATGCATTTTTCATAAAAAGACAGATCATGGAAAGCAGTTCAGAGTTAAGATAGCGATGACATATTTTGTGCTGAACACACCATGAATATTTCATAACCAAAAATGTTCTCTGTCGATGGTTGGGACTCGGAGGATTTCTAGGGGGATGGAGCGCTTTTCCCCAAACCTAGAAATAAGAGGAAGTGGAGGTGTTCATCATGTTTGTGTACATAAATCATAGTCATGTTAAAGAATATCCACATTATTGCTAAGAGACTAGTCAAGTTTACAGGCTTGCTAGCAGACAGAGAGGTCGTAAAGGCTTCAGTTTATGATTTTTAGGCTTTTGGTTTTATATAATTTTATTCTTTAAGTGTCTAAATGAGGCTACAGAGGATGTTTGGGACACAGAGACTCATCTTCTCACTAGTCCGAAGTCCAAACTATTCTGACTCTGAATTTACATCTTGTACATTGATCAGTTTATAGGAAACCTGTGTAGTAATCGTGCAGTAAGACGCTTTGTGGTGGTGACCTGTTTGTATCCTAACATCAGCTTCTTACTGCTACACGGTTAATTCACGCTGCAAGAATCACAAAGTGGAGTTCATCTGTGAAGATTAATAGAAGATAGAAGATTTGTAATAATCCAAAAATCCAATTAAAAAATGTGTTTCCACAGAGGGAACCGGGCTGATGCTAACTTCCGGGTTAGCCTACAAAGACCCATCATGGCCACGCGGCTCTGTAGTCAGTCACTGTGTTGTCTCTTTGTGCTGCAGCTCAATCACGTGCACACATTTGAATATATGTGAAGTGTGATGCAGTTTAATGCTAAATCCCCATCTGGCAGCACAATCGCTCCCCGTCATCTTTCAACTGTCATCTGCTGCAGTTTGTCACAATCCATAGCATCCCACTGACTCTGCAGCTGACAGCTCGGGGCCCCGCTGAGGGGAATCAAATGGATTGTGAGCACGGCGACCGAACGGGGCTCACACCCGCATGTGAAATATACATTTTCGAATAAAAATTGACAAAGGAAATGTAATCTGGATTCAAGGAGCGGGCAGAGGCATCGTCACAGGGGAAAATTAATTGTTATCTGCTCCACGACGGCATGTGACAGTTTTTGAATGGGCTAGATAATGGCTTTATCATCCCGCCATGAAACAGCCATATTGAAATAAGTGACAAGCGGTGCAACAGGAAGGGCACGCGAGCTACAGATAACAGCCGTGTTGGCAGAGAGGAATCGATGGAATCACGATTTTAAAACAGCGAGGAACATCTGATCTGACAAGACATCAATTTTAAACGTGTTGACAAGTCTCAGAAGTGGAAAAAAAAAAAAAAAGAAGATAAGATTTCGAAGCTGCCAGAGACAAAAGACACTAAATTTAGCCCAGTTTATGGCCTAGTTGATGGTGGATCGGTGGAGGGGGGGGGGTGGCGTATGGGAGTATTGGATTTCTGTGCCACACGACTCTAATGCATCTCATCACAGAGCTAGTCCACACAGATCTGGTTCAGAGTGAGTATCAGGTCAGAATGAAATGCATTAGATGGACTCGCCGGCTGCCGGCGTGTCTGACTTCAGAATAAACTCCCCCACTTACATCACAGCGCTTCACTTCCACAACTTGATCCAATTTAAATCAATTCCAGATCATTAAACAGACGTTATAGACATAGTTAGGTTTGATAAATTAGATTCAGAGCAACACAACAGAAATCACCAGGTTCAGTTCAGTGATCGTTTTACAATTTACAGCATTTAACAGATGCTTGTTTTCCAAAGCTAGTCGCTATTTTTAAATTTTAAGGTTTTTTTTACCTCTCAAAACTGTTTAAAATACACACAGAAACCATTAAAAACAGGCTTGACCTTAATATATAGATATCCATAAGTTTAAGCATTAATTATCCACCTAAATCCAATTTAAGATAACTTAATATATACTCATATATTCCATTGAAATTCCCTTAATATCTGTTTAATTCAGCCTCTTTAATCCTATAAACAATACTTTAATATGTCACGGACATAAATGGATTTTGTTTCATTGAAGTTTCCGATGTTCCAATGTAATTATTGCATATTACCTAACGAGCCTGCATCTTCTGACATTGTTGTGTCTCATTACGAGATCCCTTCGTGACTTTGAAGGATATTAAAGTGAACAAAGACGAGGATTTAAAGAAAATCCAACGTTGTTCAAGAGCGTCTGCTGAGCGTCATTAAAGAGACGATTTAACTGATCTCTTCTTCGACATTTGCTCGATATAACGGACTGGAACAAAAGGCAGGGCTGGATGAGGAGGCAGGAACATTATGAAGCCAAATGAGCATGAAGAAATATAATGTGAAGCTAATGGTTCAAGGTTGTTCTCAGGCTCAGAGAGAGAATCGAGGTAGCTTGCTCCAGACGAGCCAACTCACTATGACTTGTCAATCAAAGAGTCGCAATAACACATTCTGTGTTGAGTGTCAAGATCTCAACCGGATTCAAAGGAGTGTTTCTGATGTCAGCCACATCAATCCTCGTCAACAACCAACCTGAAAACACTCGAGCATCCCTGCCTCATTCCTATTCCCCTGGAGTTTGTCTCTCCTGGGCCAGAAGATTTGACTGAGGCGTCTGGAATCAGCCCATGAAAACATAATGAGCAAACACGGCAGTAATAGACGGAGGATTGGGGGGATTTTGTGCTGCACACAGTCCCACCACACACTTCAAAGTAAAGCGGCCGATCCCTGGAGAAGTCCTCTGCTGCTCTCACCCTGCTGCAGCAGCATCCTCCCCCTCCTGCCCTCTGCGTCTCCCCTCTGCCCCTCCAATTAAAGATCTGTGGCCTGTTCCCTGACAGTCACTCTAAAGTCCTGCAGCTTTTACTTTATTTGCAGCCTAAATAAAGACACGGCTCTCATATATGAATCCTGAATGATCTAATTTCACATTCGATCGACCTCTGCAGCTACACAAGGACGTTATTTAGCTGAGTAGACGTACGATAGCTGTGATTTTTTTCTTCTCTGCATAGAGAACGGTGTGTGAGGTTAACGACAAGCATAACTTTTTTCCTTTTTCATTAAATGACATCAAGAGAAGAGAAACGAGAGCTCTAACGGCCAGTGAAACCCTGGGGGGATGTTGCAGCTCCACTGAACAGGACTAAGGGCCCCGTCGTTGCCAGAAACCATTACCCGCTGAGGCCGCTCCGCTGCCACGGCCTCCACCATGGAAATGAAATCAGTAAAATGAACGGTAATTCGATTGCCTCCTTTGTCCTCACAGAGCACCGCGCCGACCTTTCAGTCCTGCTTCTTTGGATTTGACAGTGATTATTAATTAGCAGCCATTACAGCAGACGAAAATACGCTTGCACGGTTCGTCTGGGAGTCAACAAAGCACCGACCTGGCAGGTCTGCACATCTCAGCAGTAGTGATTTTATTCTGTGAAAATACTCCATTACATTTCTTACTTAAGTAAAATATGTAAGCGTTCTCATCAGAATATTTCTAAAGGATCAAAAGTACAAGTACTCATCGCTGTCAGTATATTATAGTCATATCTGATGTTGTTGTACGGCTGCTTTAAACAGTGCTGGTACGTAGGTGGACTTTCCTGTTAGAACAACATGCAGCCGAGGAAAACAGCTTGCAGAGGGAGAATATCGAGAATACATTTGAAAGAAAGTAAAACGACGTTGGGAGCAGCGGGCACATAATGTAATCACTGTGAGGAATCAGTCACGTTTCTTTGTGTTACTCATGCGATTGTTTAATTCACCCCAAACGGTCAGAATATTGTAAGAAAGTGTCTGATTAGAGTCAAGTCAACTCTGACTGAACTCAGCACTCAGCAGAGACTCTGGTTCTGGTTCTGGTTCTGGTTCTCTCTCTCCTCTCTGTAACGTTACATTCATGAAGTAAAGTACATTTCCTCTCCAGTACAGAACAGAAACACCCGATGATGGAGTTCACCTCCAGATAACTGCTGCAGTCAGGCTGATCAGCAGGAGTGAGGAGAAATCTCGGAGCCCTCCTCCCGTCGGTAAAAGACTCCGGATCAGAACAGAACGTCTGGATCTCCACCTGACTCTGATGTGTCAGATTTGTTAAATTTGTTTTGTTTTTTTACAATATCATCTGAAAAGAAGCAGCGAGAAACTGATTGGAAAAGGGGACAATTTAAAAAAATACTCAAGTTACCTCAGGTGTTGTGGCAGAACATCCGCTCAGTGTTTCTGTGGTGAAACGCTGCTAACTTATCAGTAAATCTGTGAATATACACACAGTTATAAACCCACTGTGAGGAGTGTGCAGTAAGCTAGTGACTGAACAGATGAGTCTGAACGTTGCCTTTCTTTTCATCTCCCACTTGTATCATCACACATTTTGTCCAAAATTGTATGACATTATTATATTTTTACCAACGTGTCAAAAACACAGATAGAAAGCACATTCTGAGCAGCCGCCGCAGACGCTAACAACAGAAACATGACCAGCTGATCCGGATGTTCGTCTCTCTGCTGTGGAGGAAAGTCTCGTGTTCCTACAGCTCTGTCAGAACATCACGCTCTACATTATCTCTTTTTAAATAACTGCTCAGATGTTTTATGAAAATAAGGCAGCGAGGTGATCGAGCAGCACATGTCGACACGATGTGACACACTCCCTCTTCCAGTGTAGTCGGGAGTCTGAGCACTTCATAAGATCAATACAGCTGATCATCATCAGGACAGTGTTGTGCATGTAAACGCAATTCTTTGTACGTCAGGCAACAATTCTGTCTGTTGGCGATCATCTAAACTGTACAAGTCATCACGTGTCTGTAGTGAAACTACAGAATGCTGTAAATCCAATACAGGGAGGTAATATTTCCCTCCTCACCACAGGTGAGTCACACCACCTGGTCCAGAGGAACATTACCTCACTGTGTGAACTCACAGGCACTGAAACAAGAAGCACGGCCTTTACAAAGTGAAGGCAAGTGGAAGAAAGGGGAATTTCCCCCAGTCCCAGACCTGCCTTCAAAGGATTTTCATACGCAGCTTCTGTGTGCAGATCATGAATTATCCATGATTGCAAAACACATCCCTTGCAGTATAGCGGCGCTACATGGAATATTGGTATGTAAAATAATGCGAATGATCCTCAGAAATATGCATGCGTGGACTGAGTCTGTATTTTCCATCAGACAAATGAACTCAGGAGCGTGTTTCCCCGTGACACTGGCATGTCACCAGGAGTTTGCATCCTTTTATAGAAGCTTAATTGCACAGAGAATTTAATTTGTTGTGTTACGTTTTCATGCATCGACGTGTCCTCTCACCCCCGTCTGCATGCACACACAACAGCCGCACAGTAACGCATGTCCAATCATCCTCCAGAAACCAGATAAATAGCAAAAAAAAAAAGCACTCTCTCAAGTCTGACAAGGGGAGGCTGTGGTTGCTGGGGAAACGCCTACGACAGACATTGATGGCCGACACCTCTGGGACCGGATGGACTGATGGGTAACGAGGGGATGTGTCAGTGTTTGTGTGTCTGCGTGTGTGTTAATGGCAGAGAGAGAAAGAGGGGGGGGTTGCGAACAAGTCAAGGAGGAAGTCAGTGGTGGTCGCAGCAGGAGGGCAGGTGGGTGGAGGCACCTGGCTGAGCAGCTGTGGGAGCATCTCAACACTGTCATGTTCCTCCCTCGTCGCTGTTGACGAATATATCGCTCATCTGAGAAAGGAGAGGCAGATGTTAAGTAATTCACTGAATGAAGGAGAACAGGCTGGACAGTTCATGTAGTGACACGGTGTAACATCACACCAGCTCCTGCAGCTCTGCGCCTGTTAAACCAGAATATACGTTGGATGCTGGAGGAACAGGTATGTGACCTCGGTTGTCCTGGAGACAGCAGCTCATCTCCCCGGCTGCTCAACACAACCATCCCTCCCCTCCAATACTAACCTAGATATGGTGTAGGACACACACACACACACACACACACACACACACACACACACACACACACACCTATGGCCCTGAGCATGACCTCAGGGTAACACCTGGAAAATTAACTCACAGCAGGTCTATTCAACTTTTTTAGAAGCGGGTTCAGACTTTTATATTCCTGACAATCTGACCTGCAAAGCTCTGAATGCACCTCTGAATGATGCACTACTGGTAGTTATGTCAGCTCAAACAGCCTGGGTGCAAACATTTGTGAATGAATAAGATTTTATATAGCTACTTAATATTGTACACCTCCCAAGATCACAATCGCATCGCCTCAGTGGGCTTTACAATCTGCACAGTGAACAACAACATCTGTCCTGAGGTAAAACCTCCCATGTTGAGAAAAACAATCCTTATGACAGGAAAAACAAGATGGAAGAATCCTCAGGAAGCGCCACAGATTACAAACAGTAATATATGTGAAGTGTGTGGATCCAGGAGGACGACTGAGCAGGTCGAGGCATCGCCAAGCTGTCACACAACGTCCTCGCCGGCGTGGTGACATGGAAGATAACTGGCAACCAAAATGAAAACAACAAAATGAAGAGGCATCGAATTTTACAGAAGTACACATATAAGGAATAAAACATGTTTTTCTCCTCAAGATCTCAACAAAATCATCTCGTAGTCTCATTTGTTATTCTGTCATAATGACGTAAATAACTACTCGAGAAATCAAATCAAATGTAACTTGAACTTAAAACTGAGGAAATAATGTTTGACCTTTGACCGCTGAGGGCTTCCGTAGTTTTCTGGCCTAATTCATGTAGTAAACTGAAGGCAGAGGTTTAAGATGAACGTGGTCTGAGCTGTGATCACTGAGTACTCATGGGTCAACATGTGAACGGGCCTCCTGTGATCCATCAGCAGATCGTCTGTAGTTTCCTTCACACAAAGCAACTCAACTCACCACTAACTGCTCACCTGATGTTTTACAGTGTGTTACAGGCCTCTGCTGCCATCTTGTGTTCAGTGACAGAAAGTTACAAACCATCAGCTCATATTTCTGTGTCTGTCTTTGTCTCCTCAGCATCAACAGTCTTGGTGGTTGCCAGGTACAAAACTACAGTGCCACTTAAATATCGGATTCAATAAGCAGTCAACCCATAATAAACATTATACAATCATGTAAATATTCATTTTGCTTTTACATAAGTACATTAATAGCCAGAAAATAACTTCTGATACTTGAGTTCATTTATTTTCAGAATCATTTCATTCATCTATTGAAACAACTGGTGTCCAACAGACCTGATGACGTGACGTCACTCTGGTTTCTTCTGGTTGACTTTCAGTTGATTTGCATTGTGGAGATGTGTGAAATCAGCAGACTTGTTTATTTCTGCCCCTGATCTGGATTGGACAAAAATGTGTATAATCATCATCAGTTTGGGCATAACAAAACAAAATAGCATGAAATGAGATCAAATAAAACATTTTGTCAGCTGTTCTTGAGAATTTAAAGTTTGTTGTAAAGCTTTAACTATACACAGGTCATTTCACTTCAGAACGTGCTTTTACTTTGGATACTTCAAGTACCTTCAGCAGATTACACCCTTACTTAATTAAGTTGTTTGGAATGCAGGACTTGTATTAAAGTGTTATAGTTGTATGTATTTGTACATAAATGAAGGATCTGCGTACTCCCTCCACCACACATCTAATACTGATCCATCTAATCCTTGATAAAATGTGCCATTATCAATTTATATAAAGACATCACATTTTTTATTTTGTAATATCAACCTTAAAAACTACATATCGGTCAGTCTCAACACTGTGGAGCCCACATAAAACAATTTTAACTCAAGATTTCAAACGGTTTCTTTCTGTCTGCTTGTGTTGACTTCATGTAGCGCCACCACTCTCTGTACATACATTAAATGTGTCTGATTATACGTGTACATAATTGTAACTTTTATTATTAGCTTATTTACTGCTTTAAAGCTGCACAAAATGACAAGAGAAAAAAATCTTTATTGACTATTTTTTTATATATATATCTAAAGAAAACAAACTCTCTTTGGTTTCATGACTGAATAAACTGAATAAACAAAGTGACCTTAAGGGACAACACAACTTCATACTGTTTTAGTTTGTTTACATGTGGCGGACCCTGCCAATGGCCAGAGTTCTACTGTGTACGAGTTTGTGTATAGCGGCTGATACATAGATATCAGATATTGTACTGTTGCCTCATTAATACTGTAAATAACACAATTCCCCCTTTAACGTGTGCAGAACAGGTGGAGTCCCCCTTTAACAGAGGATGCGCCTCACTTCAAACAGCCCTGGGTGACACGGGTCCGCGCATGCGCAGCGGCTGGCTCCCTCTCTCCCGGCTGACCGCTGGTGACCTCAGCTCCTGCAGCACAACTTGGACGGGCTCCGCACACGCGCGCACGCACGCACCCAAATAACGGCAGGCGCGGCGGAGAGATGGCCGGTATGTTCGGGAAGATCTTCGTGGGCATTTACGTGGAGATCAAGCGGAGCGACGGTACGTAGCTGCTAGCTACACACACACACACACACACACACACACACAGAGACAAGACACCGCTCTCCATCCGGCGGAGCTCAGCTAACGTTCCCGCTCTGCATCCAGACCCAACGGCCGTAGAACGGCTAACGTAACGGCTCGCCGCTAAGCTAGCAAACGGCTACATCAGCGTTCTTTCCCCGGGGTGTCGAGTTAAAATCCCCCGCTGACTGAAGTGTTGGAGCAGAAACGTTCATTTCTGTCTCGCCGCTGTCGGCTGTCAGTCACGGGAGCGGGGGGAGACACCGACACACGCCGGACAGCCGCACAGGTGGACGGACCCGCCCGCCTGTCAGCCCGCTCCCCCTCCGCCGGAGCTGTCCGGATGAAAAATGCCACCTGCCCCTCTCCGTCCTCTCCGTCCTCTCCGTCCTCTCCTCCGCATCATGGCTGAAACCCCTCCAGAGCTGCACTGCATCATCCAGCAGTGGCCTGTGAATCACGGGCTGGCTGATGGATGTCTGCATGCAGGGGGGCCTCTCCCCTCTCACTGCAGCTCGTCTCACCGCCTCGAAAATAACCTGATTTTTTTTTTTTTTAACCACATTAACGTGTGTTTGCTTAAAGTGTCACCGGCTGCTCATGAACCAGTGAACATCCAGTGAACGCAAGTTGTGTGTGAAGAGGCAGTGAATGGAAGTCTGATGATCATCCATCATGAGCCACACCCTTCAGCATCTCACTATCATTATTTTAGGGTTAAACTGAGACTGCAGGACTCTGAGATGTTTGCTGTTGATGTCATGGTTTTGGTCTGAATTGAATTATTTTAGAAAATGATGCAGCTGTTTGGGGCGTTTGGCTCCTGGCTCATTAGATGTATTAATGTCTGCCTCTGTGATTTAAAGCAGCACATACTCCAGTCAGCCACAACATGAAAACCCCGGGGAGGACCCATTAACACAATTAGAAATCAAGGAGACTGAAAACGATTATTTGGGATCAATATTTATTTACAATAGAAGTGAAACTCTTTATGTCATAAATTCAACAACAGTTTACTCAAGTTCTGATCTTCAGTTCATTTTCCAAGTACTTAACTCCTCTGCAGTACAGTTATTTGATAACTTTAGTCAGTAGTTACCTGGCAGATTCAAATTATTCAGTGTTCATAGAGAGCTGAAGTCTCACAGCCTTTCCAGTGGACGTCATGAGACCTTAATTCAGAAAAAAAACTGTGTCAGTGGAGATAAACAGGTGTTGAATCCCACTTGAACTGTGTCGATCACACATATGATGTTGGTCAATTTAAATCAGTTTGTCTTAAATGAAGTCAAACCTCAGGTAGTTTTGCGTTAAAGCTCAGTGAACTACATCGTCTCGCTCAACACACGTCACCAACACCAACATGGAGCCAACTGGGCTCAGGAGATTTGGTAGAAAAGATAAAAATCATAATAAATCTCCTCATACTGACAACTGCAGTTCTGTGAAAGGAGAGTTGGTTCTGGTTCGGTTCTGTGAGCTGCTCTACAGTGTTTGAGTTGGGAGACGACGTCACTAATAACACAGTCGGCTGCATCGTACTTATAATGACGTATTTTCACAGTCTGATGTTTCTTTAGTTTGATGACAAACTGGGGAAGGCGTGCGTTCAGACTCAGACTTTGTTGTAGGCAGGACATTGTTTGACAGGATGATGCATCGGAGCCAAAGTAGCACATTTTAAAATTAGTTTCTTGAATCAGTAATCTGACAGAAATATTAGTGATAGAGGAATAATCAAAAAATGCTGAATAAGCGGCCCTCGCCTATTAAAACCACCTGCTTAATATTGTGCCGGTTCCTCTGGTGCATCCAAAACAGCTCTGATCTGTTGAGGCATGGTCAAAGATCAGAGTGTCTTGTGGTTTTCTGGCACCGGGACGTTTGTAGTGGATCCTTCGGGTCCTGTATGCTGGGGGCTGGTGCCTCCATGGATCGGACTTGTTTCAGCACGTCCCACAGATGGTCAGCTGGATCAGGATCTGGGTTATTTGGAGCACTGGTCAACGTCTTGGGCTCTTTGTTGTGATCCTTGTGCCGTTCCTGAGCGGTTTATGTGGTGTGTCAGGGCTCATTGTGCTGCTGGGGGGGCACCGCCATGAGGACGTGTATTTGGTCTGCAGCAGTGTCAGGATGGGTGGTGTGTGTCAAGTTCATCCACATGAGGACCTCTACCCAAAGTTATCACATCACCTGTCGGTGGTTTTAATGTTGTGGCTGATGTTTTATTAGGAGTCTTTTAGTAATCCAGGAGAGCATTTATTGGAACCAATATACAGGAAAACAGGGACATTAAACATCCTCACAGTGAACACGGAGACTTATTTACTCACTGGTCCGTCTTTACAGGCCCACTTTAGTTACAAACTATTCTCACTCTGGCTTTACAACTTATATCAGTTTATAGAAAAACCTGTGTAGTAATTGTGTTTAAGTCATGTGACTGTGATGTCGTCTGTTTGTAGCCTGACATTAGCTTTTTATTGCTACACATTTAATTTACACTGCAAGAATCACAAAGTGGAGTTCAGCTGTGAAGGTCATCTTGCTTTTTGTTGAGGGAACCAGGGCAGTGCTAACTTCAGAGTTAGCCTACAAACATACGTCATCCCTGCGTGACTCTATAGGCGCTGACAGAAGAGGCCGAGCGTCTCTTTACATCCTCTCTCTCTCTCTCTCTCTCTCCCTGCAGGACGGATTCACCAGGCGATGGTCACATCGCTGCATGAGGACAATGAGAGTGTGACGGTGGAGTGGATCGAGAACGGAGACACCAAAGGGAAAGAGGTACAGCTGAACCTCAGCCGCCAACTTCCTGTCCACCTGAATGTTTCTCTGCTCTCGTCATTTACTCCCCATCGCCTCAGTGTGTCTGGAAAGTGTCACAGTGGAATAAACTTTGATTCAAACACGTTAATTCTGTAAATAAAAATAGCGTTATTTGTGCTCATACTGCAGAGGTTAGCTTCTATTTAAAAGTCATTTATAAATGTCCGCTGCCAAAGCTGCCTGAAAATATTTAATCTCCTCTGGAATTTAATGCTTTGTTCATCAGGAGGAAATGCTGAACTCAGTAACCTTCCACCATTTTGCACCATCAAAATGGAAGCAAATAAACATGATATATATCTCCACATTTTGAAATATGCTCAAAAGCGCTTAAAAAATACTAGAACTCCAACAATTAAAGGGTGTAAAATTATGTCTTCTCATGTGCCGCATTACCTTTTATTACATCTCAAAATCATGCTCAGTATTTATGCCTGTTCATATTTTTATTATTAGTCTGTTTTAGAGCCTGACCGATGCTGGATTTTGGGGCTGACACTGATCTTTGTGTAAAAGTCCGGCCCTTTGCACTTCATGCCCGTCTAAAAAAGTAGCTCAACAGGCCCGTTTTAGACAATTAAGTGTAAAATATCCTGCTTCTCTAGAATTTCTCTGTCACAAGTGTTTGGTAACCACATTTGAGGGATCAATGCATAAATGATGTTTATATCCACCCATATTTTGATATTGGAATTCTTTACTCCATTCCTGATGTCTGACCTGTGAGGCCTGAAATTCAGGTTTAACAACAGATCTAATTACAGCTGTGGGTTATTAAATCAGCCATCTTTGAGAGGTAGGTGATTATCGGTTATCAGTATCAGCGAAGAAGACAAAAAAATGTCCACATTAGAAACAGAAGCAGGACAGATCAGGACTCGTTTTACCTCAGTTCTCTCTTGGAAAAATCTTAATCACAATCACCCGATTGAATAAATGTTCTAATATAATGATCTGTGTCTTGTTTCTGCCTCAGATCGATCTGGAAAGCGTCTTTGCACTGAATCCTGATGTTGCTCCTGACGAGGAGATCCCACAGAGTCCTGAAGCTCCGCCCTCCAATGTCCCCAAGACCAGCAAACTCCCCAAGGTCAGCTCCTCACCAGCTGTTCTGTCGAAGATCGATAATCCGTCTCTCTCATCCAGGAGACTCTGAGATTATTCATGATTCCTGATCTGAAGTTTTTGCTCAGTCATTTCTCCAAGTCAGTGTTTTGTGTTGACCTTGTTGTCGAGAGTTTAGGTTTGGGTTTAATTTGCACTGTTGTGTGTGCTCATGCTTTACGTCAAACTCTAGATGTTTTAATATTTTCAAATGCAATACACAAACACAGATACCTTGACTGTCTAGTTTATTCAGTTCATTCAATATTTGTTTAGTTGTGTCCGCTGGGAACTAACTACAACCATTAGATCTGGGAAGCATCATTTCATTTTGATGCTCTCCACACTGGTTTTTACATTTTACTGTTTGTGGTGCCGGGGCTGTCTCGGATGCTGCACTTCATCCTCATGGTGGTGGAGAAAACGCTGGTAACAAACCTGCTTGTGTTTTTATTTTCAGACCAGGCGGATTACAGCAATACCCAAGGCTGAGAACGCTCCACGGGAGAACAGAGGTACTGTTGATTTTAATCACCTTTGAAATATATGATTTATTTTCCTGTCTTTAATGTATTTAGTTGATTGATGTATGGATTAATTAATAGTTTCAGCTCTATACATGAAACTAAATCTGTCTGCGTGCACAGAAACGGGTGGAGGTAAATGGGAGGATAGTTTGTCTCTTGTTTGTTCTGGAGCTGAGGATTCTGTTGGCCTGTGTTCTCCTCAGCTGCAGCAGTGGGAACCACCCGAGCCCGTCCCAGCCAGCACAGCCAGCCTTTAGAGCCTCCGCCACCAGCCATCGCTCCCCAGTCTGCCATCAACCAGTCCCTGCTGAAGCAGGAGAACGGTAACACATCTGGGTCTTACATGTCAGAGGTCACACTGGTCTTCATGCCTCCGATTTGTCGTCTCTAAAATACTCTGAGGTCGTTTCCATGTGTGTTGTTATTTTCTGGTGGAGGGTGATGTCATGCTCCCTCACAGCTGTGAGCGTGAGGGCGTCAAAGGCTCTTTCACAGTCGCTCGCCCAGCTTGGCGTCTCCTCTCCGACTCATACTACAGCATTTGTTTTATCTGTCAGCTGTGGCGGTGGGAATTAGCATAATTGTACAATGCTGTGGAGAAAAACCTCACACATGGAAATCAGCAGAGTCACTGCTGAGCATGTTGTGAAATTAAACTGTATATCTGTGAGCTGTGTAATGGTCTTACATCCTCAGACAGTGTAGAGAAGTAAATACAGATTAACACGAGCATTATTTCTAATTAATGTGGTTGTGTGTTACGATTATTTCTATTATCTTTGCTCCGTCTTTTCAGCACGGAGGAAATCCAACTGTGTGAAGGAGGTGGAGAAACTGCAGGAGAAACGAGAGAAGAGGCGACTTCAGCAACAGGAGCTCAGAGAGAAGAGGGCACAGGTGAGGAGCACACACACACACACACACACACACACACACACACCAGGATTGGCTTCCAAGTTGTTTTAAATGTCATAACATCCTCATACGTGCAGGTTGTAAGCTGACATTTAAAGTGAGCACTCTTCAAAAGGAAGCTCTTTTGATTTTTTGTCCCATTTCAGGAGGTGGACGTCAATTTGCCAAACTATGAAATCATGTGTATGATCCGAGACTTCAGAGCCAGTCTGGACTACAGGCCGCTAACCAGTAATGATCTGGTGAGTCAAGTGATTTAAATACTTGTGTCTCATTAATGAAAGTTTCCAGATAGTTGATCATCATTGTAGTTTGTTTGTGCCCCCCAGCTTTAATCACAGCTTCATGCTGTGCATCTAAAGATCGATCAAACTAACAGAACCTTGTTTAGATTCTGAGTTGAGATGTCAGAGTTTCCAAATATGACACACGTCAGGTGGAAAGTTTTGGGAAAACTGAGAACGTGACATCTAGAATATTTGTGCCTGATGAAATGGTGCAGCCACAGAAAACAGAGTTGTTTTTGCTCAGTGAACACATCACAGTGTTTCAGTCAGGTTCAGGATTCACAGTGTTTATTGTCTGTTTTTCTTTGGCTCTCAAGCTCCAAGACAGAAAATAAAATGCAAAAAAAGTATATTTAATTTAAAACAGAGTAATAGAAGTTAGTCAATCAAATGTATACACATTTAAAGATAAAGAAACAGGATGTGAATTGAAATGAAGCATAACAATAAATGTATAATAGTGAATAAGTTGCAGCAGCAGACGATGAAACTTCACCCGATTGTCCGTCAGCACGGAGGTGGAGGAGATGACGACTGAGTGAACTTTTCCTTTAACGACACATGTTGAACAGAACATTTTGTCTGTTGATGTTTCAGATCGAGGAGCACAGGATATGTGTGTGTGTGCGTGCACGTCCCCTCAATAAAAAAGGTGAGAGGCTCTTTATTCAGTTTTTTAACTCAAACAGAACAAAGCAAATTTTCACCATTTCAGTCATTTGCACAAATGTAATCAGCAGCTGCTGTTTTCTTTTATACATATGATTACACGTGCAAAACATGGAAATAAATGTCTTGTCTGTGTCTCTCCAGAGTTGTCGGTGAAGGATTTGGATGTGATCACCATTCCCAGTAAGGACGTGGTGATGGTCCACGAGCCCAAGCAGAAAGTCGACCTGACGCGCTACCTGGAGAACCAAACCTTCCGATTCGACTACGCCTTCGACGAGAACTCCACCAATGAAATGGTTTACAGGTGATGTGTTTCTCTATGAAGGTTCAGTGTTTTATTACCCCACTGATGGGAAACTTGGCTTGTAGCAGAACACAGAAGCCCAAACTGCCAACATGGTCTGATGAATAAGCTCACGTGTTGCGTTGTTAGCTCGGTAGCTTGAGCAGCCTCGGAGAAGGATGAAATAACATTTTAAAACACTGAATTTTGTTGTCATAATTTCTTTAATTTTGTTTCATTTATATATTTTCCAGAATGTATTGGTATGTGTTTTTATTGGATAATTATTAATTTGATATTCAGCGCTTTGACACAACATCTGCCTGCTAACAGAAGCTCTTGTGCTCGCAGGTTCACCGCTCAGCCGCTGGTCGAGACCATCTTTGAGAGGGGGATGGCGACCTGCTTTGCGTACGGACAAACTGGAAGTGGAAAAACACACGTGAGTGTTTTTAACCCGACAAGACTTTCTGTTTCTGTGCCCTCCTCCCTGTTTAACTCATTAACTCTCTGTTTAGACGATGGGAGGAGACTTTTCAGGAAAGAACCAGGACTGCTCTAAAGGCATCTATGCACTGTCAGGTTAGTTTCTCCCTCATCTCTCTGTCTTCACTGCTGGTTTGCTCCATTTGACTGATTCAAGTGTCTCTTTGTCTTTCCTTGTGCAGCCAGAGACGTCTTTCTCATGATAAAGAAGCCAAATTACAAGAAGTTGGACCTCCAGATCTTTGCCACATTTTTTGAGATTTATAGCGGGAAGGTTGGTGTCTTTTTGAATGATTAGTTACTATTTTATTAGCCATGTCACGATCTTGTATCTAAATCTAATTGACTGAAATGAGGCTCAACTCTGAACAATAAAAAAAGGCAGATCTGTATTTTTTGTCTCTCCATCCTCTCCAACTTGTGCATGTCTGACATCCTTCATTTATTGGTTTGGGAGTTTATCTTTATCTTAGTTAATCTTTCTGTCTGTATTTGTTCCAAAGCCTCCGTGTGTTCACTTCATGTTGCAGCACTGACAAGAGACATGACAAACTTCCTGAGAGTGCTGATGTGTTTGTGTTCAAAGGTGTTCGACCTGCTCAACCGTAAAGCCAAGTTACGGGTCCTGGAGGACGGGAAGCAGCAGGTGCAGGTGGTGGGGCTGCAGGAGAGAGAGGTGAAGTGCACAGAGGACGTCCTCAAACTCATCGAAGTGGGAAACAGCTGCAGGTAAAACAGCAGCCCGAGCAGCAGTTTCAGACCGAATTCATGGTTTAGGGTCGTCTCATAAAAGCTCACCCAGGATCAGAACTTTTCCAGTTCACGTTGAGAATTTTCTTTAAAAAAATCATTTAAATCTTCTGTTGATTTATGATGCCAAGTAGCATCCAGCAGCTGTGCTCCAAATACTCTTTTAGTCATGACTTTTCCTTTATAGGTGTATTTTGAGCCTCAGCAATCACTTATTTTTCACTGACTGGGTTGAACTTTGTCCTGAGCGTCCTAGAAACCCGAAGGATTGGCTTCTGTAAGAATCTGTCATTTTCAAAAATGTACTAGAACTTGATGAAGTTATGAATTTTCGCTCAGGATGTTGATGCGTTGATATGAAATGACTATAAATAACGTTTGGACACAAGAATAAGCATTATGGTGTTTTTTTCCTCTGTCCCTGCAGGACGTCTGGTCAGACCTCGGCGAACGCTCACTCCTCTCGGAGCCACGCCGTGTTCCAGATCATTCTGCGTCGGCGGGGGAAGATGCACGGAAAGTTCTCCCTCATCGACCTGGCGGGGAACGAGAGAGGGGCGGACACGTCCAGCGCCGACCGCCAGACTCGCCTCGAAGGAGCCGAGATCAACAAGAGCCTGCTGGCACTAAAGGTCAGATTTGAGACTGTTTCATTAAAAATGGATCACTGTTAGAGCTGCAACGGCCAATTAGTCATCTACTGTTTTTTGAAAATAATTTTTATAATCTCTTAATCAGTTCTAGTATTTTTTAAAGCAACAAGAATAGACGTTTTCCAGCATCAGCGAGCTGTTTATCTACAAATTGTTCCCGTCTTACTGCAGGAGTGTATTCGAGCTCTGGGCCGAAACAAACCTCACACTCCGTTCAGAGCGAGCAAGTTAACCCAAGTGCTGAGGGACTCCTTCATAGGGGAAAACTCCAGAACCTGCATGGTGAGCTGGAGACGGATCTGTGTGTGTTTCTGCACCTCCTGTGGACGGAAACATTCATGTAGCACTGATCTCTCTGATGTTCCCCTGCACAGATTGCAACCATCTCTCCTGGAATGGCTTCATGTGAAAACACCTTGAACACGCTGAGATACGCCAACAGGTAAAAGCAGAATTTATTTTAGTTCTTGACTGTTCGACGTTATTGGTATTTCTCTCAGACAAACATCAATACACACAGCTAATGCATCCCTACCCGCACAGCTAACTAGCAGAGTTAGCAGTTAGCAGTTGCTCTGGTGATATGCTGCCCCTCTTTGTTTGTAGGGTGAATTTGATGGATTCTTACATATTGCACCTTTTAGAAAACACTATAAAAATACATTCTAAAATAATCAAATGCTTGAAAATGATGGAAAATGAGAATTGTGTGAGTTTTGTTTTTGTATCAAGCAGCAAAAAGGTTGAGTTCATATCACACGTGTGCAGCATAATATGATCCTCTCCTGTCGTCTTCTATTTCTTCTTCTTCTCCTTCTTCTTCTGTGGTTCTGTGTCTCTGTCCCGTCATGTCTCCAGAGTGAAGGAGTTCGGGATAAGTCCTTCAGACATCCCCTTCTCTCAGAGCGGGGGTGGAGGAGGGCGCTCTGAGCTCTCTCCTACTTATGAGTACGATCACTTTATCCAACATCTCACAACAACCATCACAACACATTTTTTCCCTTTAATCACTTTCTGTTGCTTCCCAAGTTTCTCTGCTTTCTGCTTTCTTTTCCTCCACCATCCATTTTGTTCCATGTTGACCTGCTGTTATTGTTTCCAGGCTTGATGTTCTGCATGGACTCAGTCTGTGTTGCTTGTTGCATCTCTGGCACGATGAGCTTTTTCCACCAGCCACACGTCTGCATGTATGCACGTAACTACCAGCCAGCATCCGTGTTGTTGTCTGACGAGCGGCGCTGATGTGTTGTCAGGGTGAAGGAGCTCACCGTGGACCCTGCAGCAGCTCTGGACAGCCGTCAGGGGGGACACGTCACCCAGCTGGAGGTGCTGGAGGCTCAGTGGGGAGTCGGTAGCTCTCCACAAAGAGACGACCTGAAGCTGCTCTGCGAACAGAATGTAAGACAGACTCAGCTACTCGTTCACTCAGGTTGATGTGGCCTCGATTTATCAGTTAAAGGAGAAACACAACTCATATTTCTTAAACTCTAATCAATACAAATCCAGTCTCAGTGCACAGAACTGTGAATTTTGTCCTCTGTTTTTTGACGCTGTAAGTCCAGTATGAACAGGATTCCTGATTGCAGAAAGCAAAATCTGGTTCAGTGAACATACCTGACTGTTTAATGAAGCGTTTTAATGTACAGACAGCTGTCTTCATGTTTTGGGACCACAGACTCTGACAGTGTTTGTTTTCTCTGCAGGAGGAGGAAGTTTCCCCGCAGCTCTTCACTTTCCATGAAGCCGTCTCTCAGCTGGTGGAGATGGAGGAGCAGGTTCTGGAGGACCACCGGGCCGTCTTCCAGGTACAGCTCAGCCTGCCTTTTAAAAAACAGCAGCGGTTCATAAATTCAACGACAGTAAATCACATCGCCAAGACTTCAGCTTCAGTGTGAAACTCTAATGTTTTACCATCAGAAGCAACTTCCAGTTTATCAGTTTGAGGTATTAATAATGTGTGTTTGCCCTCCAGTGGACAGCACGTGTAACAACCACATGCTGCTGGCATTAGAAATGAATCAGCCCACTTGTATGTGAGCAGTGTAGAAGCACATGAGAAACATTCATAACAAACTAAACTCTAAACTCAAATATTAAAAATTAATGAAATTCAAAGTGGATTTTAGAGAAACTTCGTGGAGGTACCACATCACAAAATCCCAATGAACTATTCATTTCCTTTTACAATTTAGTTCTCAGTTTGTTCCTGATCTCTTCGTCAGTCTCACATTAAACAGTGTGACCAGCACAGAAGGTGTTAAAGTTCAGTCTGTTCCTACAGGAGTCGATCCGCTGGCTGGAGGATGAGAAGGTGCTGCTGGAGATGACGGAGGAGGTCGACTACGATGTCGAGTCGTTTGCGACTCAGCTGGAACAGATCCTGGACCAGAAGATCGACATTCTCACGGAGCTGAGAGGTAAAAAGATCGGCTGTCGTTAAATCTGTCGGACACAAAGCCTTTTTATTTTACCTTCATACTTTGAAAAACTGACTGAATTTTCATTTTTGGGTGAACTGTTCCTTTAACATAAAAGTAGCTTCTGTTGCAGACAGATGAAGCCGCCATGTTGAACTGGAGCGTTTCTGTGCTGTTCTCTCTTCTTTCAGATAAAGTCAAGTCTTTCCGCTCGGCCCTCCAGGAGGAGGAACAAGCCAGCCAACAGATCACTCCGAAGAGGCCTCGTGCACTATAGACACACACAGACACACACACACACACACACACACACACACACACACACACGGATAACAGATATTTCACTGTAATGTTGACCTGAGAAAGGTGAAGACCTGCCGCCGAGCAGGTCGCTGTTGACGAACGAGCTGATGGAGCTCAGCTGTGATTTGATGACTTACTGTCTCTCTGTGCGTTTCTCCTCAACCTCTTTGCTGTACAGGCTGCCGTCGCTTCCCATCATGCATCCGTCCACCTGTGAAACCAAAGAGCAGACCGTCTTTGCTCTTCCATCCTCCTGTGAAGTGTGTCCACAAGGTTTTGTATGTGTGATCAGTCACAAGTGCTCCATTTTAAACAAAAGATGAAAAAAAGGTGAATATTTATTTGTTTTAAATACACTTTTATAGGGTCAATCACAGCTTCTCTTCACTTTGGCCAATTTTATAAACAACTTTTTGCCATTTTGTGCAATATTTGGAGGCTTTTCTTCCTGTTCTTCCCTTTGTTTCAGCACGGGGGGCAAACAGGGCAGTTTGTGTGTAAAATGAGCCAGTGTGTGTTTGTGTTGATACTGTATGTAATATATGTTTGACTGAGAGGAAGCTTAAAACAAAACGTATCATGCATTACATAAATTGACCTAAAGGGGGCGCTGTAATCAAAGACAAAGCAGCTGATCCAGAGTGTCCCATGCAACAGTTAAAGAAGCAGTCATTTTTCATTTGCCAAAATAAAGAAAAGTTACTTCTTGTTGCTGTACTTGTTTTTATTTATTCTGTAATCACTTTATTTAAATGTGATTTAAATGATTATGATAGAAGTCACTGCAGACGGCCTGTGGCACTTTACACTTAATGACAGCTCATAAACTGGTTTTAACTGAAACAATTATGATGAAATTTAGCTCTCAGTGAAATCCATGATGTGAACTGGGAGCGCTGAGGTGAGTTAGTTTTCAGTACACATTAATGCATGAGTTGGGGACTATTTTCAACTGTGGAGTAACACACAGTTACCAGGAGTAATCAGAATGTCTGGAATCATGTATAAAAAATTTAAAAAAACATGTATTGTGATCAAAACAGCCAGTTTACGTCCACATTTGTGTTTAAGAGGGAAAACGAGCTACAAGCAGCTTCATCTGGAGACAAAAGGCTCCATACTACTTTCTTCACTCAACACCTGTAAACACACTTTAATGTGGAAAATTGGTGACGTTACTCTTTAAGACAACCAAACAGAGTTTTGTTGTACCTCGGTGTGATGATAATAAAAACCTGAAATCACATTTAAAATGTTCTGCCTCAAATTATCTAAAAGAACTAGAGAACCTGAAGAGTTCTGTAAAAATCTTTCATGGTTGATTGTTGATGAAGAGTTCAGGAGTCTCTCTGTCGGAGGAATGAAGCTGAATCTTTCTCCAGGTGGCCCAGGTTGAATTGTGGGTAATGTAGGCACCCTGTTTTTTTTTTTAAAGGAAGAAGAGTGTGTGGAATAAACAAGTTGATATCTCTGCTTCTGCTGTATCCATCGTTTGTTTTCAAGTGTCCATAAAATGAGTCCAACAGCTTTTCAAAAGCTAATCAACAAAACGATGATCAATAAATTATTTGTCTCTCTTCAGACGATCAACATTTTTACTACCAAACAACTAATTGATTAATTGACAGACAATTATAATGGATGATAGTTGCAGTCCTGCTTGCAACAGTCCAGTTTTATACATTTTTAATTTTTTAAAAATATTTCCCCAGTTGTGCTAATGTTCACAAAACATATGATAATAGACGTTAACATGCAAGTAAAGACTCAACTTCAGAAGCAGCTGATCTGGTTCATTCTCGTTCTTCTGGATTCACAGATAATTCATGACTTGTCTTGTGATTTTTGTTTCAACACATCTGAAGCTTGAAATGCTGTTTTGGCGCAGGATGAGATTCTGAAACTCAACTGTTTTGTCACAAGTGCTTCAAAGTAGGTCATTAACTTAGTGATACAACTACTATACAGCAGTTTGAATCTTTATGAGAGTTTAGTTTGAAAACTCCTGACTGTCAATCAGCTGGTTTTAAAACAGGAAACGATAGTTAACAGAATCAGAGGAAGACTTAGAGAAACATCAGCAAAGTCTGAGGAGCCAAGAAATATTTTACAAACAAAAACTTTGATGTTTTCAAATGTGGAGCAGGTTTTAACTGAAGCTTCCATTTAAAAGTGAAAACAAAGGTCAGATTCACAGAGCTGCTCCTCGTCCTGGACTGAGTCAAAGGTTGGAACTCCTTTGTCTCTCTGATCTCTTATCTTGTTCCGTCAGTCTAACTTCAGTTATCAGGAAGTGAAGCTCAGACAGTCGTTGTCACTGAGAGATGAAATGGCGCAGAAAGGAGTTCAGCTGGACCGAGAGACTTTCTCTTGTCCGATCTGTTTGGATCTACTGAAGGATCCGGTGACTACTCCCTGTGGACACAGCTACTGCAAGAACTGTATTAAAGACCACTGGGACACAGAGCATGAGAAGAGGATCTACAGCTGCCCTCAGTGCAGGAAGAGCTTCACACCGAGGCCTGAGCTGCTGAAAAACACCATGTTAGCAGCTTTAGTGGAGGAGCTGAAGAAGACTGGACTCCAAGCTGCTCCTGCTGATCTCTGCTATGCTGGAGCTGAAGATGTGGCCTGTGATTTCTGCACTGGGAGGAAACTGAGAGCAGTTAAGTCCTGTCTGGTCTGTCTGGCCTCTTACTGTGAGAAACACCTCCAGCCTCATTATGAATCAGCTCCATTAAAGAAACACAAGCTGGTGGAGCCGTCAGAGAAGCTCCAGGAGAACATCTGCTCTCGTCACGATGAGGTGATGAAGATGTTCTGCCGTACTGATCAGCAGTGTATCTGTTATCTCTGCTCTGTGGACGAACATAAAGGCCACGACACAGTGTCAGCTGCAGCAGAGAGGACTGAGAGGCAGAGAGAGCTGGAGGGGAGTCGACACAACATCCAGCAGAGAATCCAGGACAGAGAGGAAGATGTGAAGCTGCTTCAACAGGAGGTGGAGGCCATCAATGGCTCTGCTGATAAAGCAGTGGAGGACAGTGAGAAGATCTTCACCCAGCTGATCCGTCTCATGGAGAAAAGACGCTCTGATGTGAAGCAGCAGGTCAGATCCCAGCAGGAAACTGAAGTGAGTCGAGTCAAAGAGCTTCAGGAGAAGCTGGAGCAGGAGATCACTGAGCTGAAGAGGAAAGACGCTGAGCTGAAGAAGCTCTCACACACAGAGGATCACAACCAGTTTCTACACAACTACCCCTCACTGTCAGCACTCAGTGAGTCTACACACTCATCCAGCATCAACATCCGTCCTCTCAAGTACTTTGAGGATGTGACAGCAGCTGTGTCAGAGCTCAGAGACAAACTACAGGACGTCCTGAGAGACACATGGACCAACATCTCACTGACAGTGACTGAAGTGGATGTTTTACTGTCACCACCAAAAACCATGACCAGAGCTGACTTCTTAAGATATTCATGTAAAATCACACTGGATCCAAACACAGCAAACACATGGCTGTTATTGTCTGAGGGGAACAGAAAAGCAACATACATGAGAAAAAAACAGTCTTATTCTGATCATCCAGACAGATTCACTGAGTATCCTCAGGTCCTGAGCAGAGAGAGTCTGACTGGACGTTGTTACTGGGAGGTGGAGTGGAGAGAAGGAGAAGTTGGTGTAGCAGTCGCATACAAGAATATCTGCAGAGCAGGGAGGTCAGATGAATGTGGATTTGGATTCAGTGACAAATCTTGGATGTTAGATTGTGACACAGACGGTTATAACTTTTGGTACAACAAAGTCCGAACTCCCGTCTCAGGTCGTCGGTCCTCCAGAGTTGGAGTGTACCTGGATCACAGTGCAGGTATTCTGTCCTTCTACAGCGTCTCTGACACCATGACTCTCCTCCACAGAGTCCAGACCACATTCACTCAGCCGCTCTATGCTGGACTTCAGATTGGCAGTTTGTTTTTTTCCTCTGGAGACTCTGCTGAGTTTTGTAAACTCAAATAGTCTGAAGTCATTTCAGGGTCAGTGGGTTAAATTGTGTGTTTCAGTTCTTCAGACTTGTTGTGTTTCCATCATTGTTGCTGAGAGCTGATTGTTGTGGCATTTCTTCACTGCACACAGATCACCTGTCAATCAAACACTGTGGGCGGTACTTAGTCGTCTTCTTGTTGTTCTGTGAATGTTGGACTTTCTTCAGGCGGCGCTCCTTCCTGTGTCTGTTCAGCCACGGAGGCTCTCGCTGCTCATGATGACTTCACTTCACATGATCATAATCAATAAGGAGATGCTTCATTATTTGCTTGTACATAGCTGAGATTCTGCTCCAACACACTGACTGTGTGGATGAAGTGAATCTGTTCATGAAATCATTGAACAAGAGTCGTTTAACAGACTTTACTGATGGGACGTGTGAACAAACTGTTAAGTGTGTCCATGTTCTGCTGTTTTGAACAAAGGACGGTTCAGATTTTGATTCTCCTCATATTTTGTTCTGTTCACTGATTCTTCCATATTTTGAGGTGCGAGGCAACTCGTCTGTGAATCGTACTGAATTTTTGTATGTGTCAGAGAAAAGAGCAATAAGACTAATTAACAAGGAGGATGAAAGAAAACACAGCAACAGACTGTTTATCAGGTCACATGTCTGTTTGATGTTGTACATTAAAGAAGAAACACTGTGATGTAACATGTTAACATGTTTAAATGTTGAATTTAAGAGGATTTAAAAGGGAAATAATGAGACGTTATGAGCTTATTGATTAACATCTATGTTAAGATGACTGTTGTTGATTTTTCTGAGTTGATTTGTGAAAACAGAAGTGAACAATAAAGTGATGTCCATCAGTATCTACAGTATCTGGTGTTATTACTAAGAAAGGAGCAGCTCATAGTGATGATTATGCACAAATAAAAGCACCATTATGGGATCAAACCTGTAAAACAAACAGTGTGTCACCTCCCTCTGTGCTGCCATCCTGCAGAAGAAGAGCAGAGAGGAGAGCTGTGGCGAGGGCAGCGGCGTGGAGATCCTGGAGAACAAGCCCTACGAGGACGGCCCGGGAGGTTCGGGTCAGTACACGCACAAGGTCTATCACATCGGCAAACACATCCCGTCCTGGTTCTGTGCCATCCTGCCTCAAGCTGCCCTGCGAGTGGAGGAGGAGTCCTGGAACGCCTACCCCTACACTCGAACCCGGTGAGACGGCCACACATCAGGAGAATGATTCATCACATGTTCAAAATGATGTGTAGAGACAGAATCCATCAGACTTTAAGACAAACCAGTCATCTGAAAACATTTGCTGGGTGATACACACACATTACACCAGCTGACGTCAGGCGGCTGGCCTCACCTAAAGCAGAAACACAGAAACTCTCAGCGATAAAACCTTAATGGTTTTTATTACACGGCCTCTAGATTCATAAATTAAACAGATAAAATAACATTCAGCCGATTCTGCTGATGGAGCCGTTTGTTCATTTGGAACAACTTCAGCTGAATAATCACTTTTTCATTTACTGCACATACTGCTGCCAACTTTTAGGCACATTTGCTGAGATTGTATCTGCTCAGAGGTTACTTATCTCCTCCAGCTCGACCAGCCTGACTGCTTCATCAGACCAGCGAGATGTTTTCATGAGCGTGGCAGCGATTCTTATTTCTAATTAGATAATATTTGCAGGACGTCACCTGCTGTAAACTTCGTTTCCCACGCAGACATTGATAACAATCAGGAGCCAGTGATGATGACAAACATGTGATGAATGGCGCACAGTTTCACGCCTTGTACACACTCATAAGGATTTTTTTTGTTCCATTAAAAAAAACAAAGTCCTGTCAAACTTGCATGGCAGGACAAAAGGTAGCTAAGAGTTTATATTGTGGATCCAACAGAGATCATGTTCAGTGAATTATTGGTGTCTCATCAGTATCGGCCATGAAAGTCTCTTGTCCTGTCCTCACTTTTAAAACTTAAGCTGTTATTTATCTGATATTCATTGGTTTAGTGTTTGGTTTGCATCATTTAGGCAGCATATGAACCAGGTTTTCACATTTTTTTGTCGATTCTACACTTGTAAACATCTGTTTGGTCTCTCAGGTACACCTGCCCCTTTGTGGAGAAATTCTCTATAGACATCGAGACGTATTACAAACCAGATACTGGAAATCAGGTGGACGTCTTCAACATGTCCGCTGCTGAAAAGAGACAGAGGACTGTAGGTGAGTCTGTCATCACACACACACACACACACACACACACACACACACACACACACACACACACACACACCCTGTTTTGTCATGCTGTAAGGCCAGTATGAACAGGATTCCTGAAAATCTAGTTCAGTGACTGTTTAAAGATTTCACTTTAATGTGCCAACAGCTGTCTTCATGTTCTGGAACCACAGACTCTGACAGTCAAACCTGTGGAGGATGGAGGAGCAGGTTCTGGAGGACCACCGGGCGTCTTCCAGGTACAGCTCAGCCCAACAAACAAAGAGAGTCAGTTAATGTAGTATGAAGAGAGAAAAAGTCCACAGAGGCAGGAAGTTGTTGTTCTGGATGAGTGGATGAGCACCAGGTTCAGCTGCAGTGTGAAACTTTGATGATCTCTAATGTTTCACCATCAGAAGCAACTTCCAGTTTCTCAGTTTAAAGTATTGATAATGTGTGTTTGCCCTCTAGTGGACAGAACGTGTAACAACCACATGCTGCTGGCATTAGAAAGCACATGAGAAACATTCATAACAGTCTGAAATCAAATATTAAAAACAAATGAAAGAGATCACAATTTGAGTTGTGAAAATAAGTGAATAAAAAATATGGTTTCATGTTGGTTTCACATGAGCAACAACAAAAAGCTCATAAACTGGTTTTAATTGAATTAAGTTAATATTTCTTTAATAATTTGAGGGTAAAAACATTTGAGTTCTCACATGTTTTTCCACGATTCTGACATTTTTCTTAGAGTTAAATTAAAAATACGCATTATGATGAAATTTAACTCTCAGTGAAATCCATGATGTGAACTGGGAGCGCTGAGGTGAGTTAGTTTTCAGTACACATTAATCAAACTGGAAGAAACACTGCATGTGTTGGGGACTATTTTCAGCAGTGGAGTAACACAATTACCAGGAGGAATCTGCAAAAACAGCAGAATAGCTGGAATAATATATTTAAAAAAAATTTTTTTTAATGTATTTGGTTAAAAACAGCCAATTTAATCTCACATTTGTGTTTAAGAGGGAAAACAAGCAGCTTCATCTGGAGACACAAAAGGCTCCAAACAATCAACTGAAACTCAACTGTTTGGTCACGAGTGCTTAAAAGTAGATCATAAACTGTGTGAGACAGCTATCATACAGCAGTTTGAGTCTTTATGAGAGTTTAGTTTGATAACTCCTCACTGTCGGTCAGCTGTTTTTAACCAGGAAAAGAAAAGTGAACAGAATCAGAGGAAGAGTTAGAGAAACATCAGCAAAGTCTGAGGAGCCAAGAAATAATTTACAACTAGAAACGTTGATGTTTTCAAATGTGGAGCAGGTTTTAACTGAGGCTTTAATTTAAAAGCGAAAACAAAGTTCAGATTGACAGAGCTGCTCCTCGTCCTGGACTGAGTCACAGCTCGATCAGCCCTCCCTCTTCTTCCTCCTCTCACACAGCAGCTCCACTCTGTCACTAGATTTCCTTGTTCTGCACAAACACTTCCTGTTCAGATCAGAGCTCAGACTAACTTCCGTTATCAGGAAGTGAAGCTGAGACGGTCGTTGTCACTGAGAGGTGAAATGGAGCAGAAAGCAGTTCAGCTGGACCGAGAGACTTTCTCTTGTCCGATCTGTTTGGATCTACTGAAGGATCCGGTGACGACTCCCTGTGGACACAGCTACTGCAAGAACTGTATTAAAGACCACTGGGACACAGAGCATGAGAAGAGGATCTACAGCTGCCCTCAGTGCAGGAAGAGCTTCACACCGAGGCCTGAGCTGCTGAAAAACACCACGTTAGCAGCTTTAGTGGAGCAGCTGAAGAAGACTGGACTCCAAGCTGCTCCTGCTGATCTCTGCTATGCTGGACCTGAAGATGTGGCCTGTGATTTCTGCACTGGGAGGAAACTGAGAGCAGTTAAGTCCTGTCTGGTCTGTCTGGCCTCTTACTGTGAGAAACACCTCCAGCCTCATTATGAATCAGCTGCTTTGAAGAAACACAAGCTGGTGGAGCCGTCTGAGAAGCTCCAGGAGAACATCTGCTCTCGTCACGATGAGGTGATGAAGATGTTCTGCCGTACTGATCAGCAGTGTATCTGTTATCTCTGCTCTGTGGACGAACATAGAGGCCACGACACAGTGTCAGCTGCAGCAGAGAGGACTGAGAGGCAGAGAGAGCTGGAGGGGAGTCGACACAACATCCAGCAGAGAATCCAGGACAGAGAGGAAGATGTGAAGCTGCTTCAACAGGAGGTGGAGGCCATCAATGGCTCTGCTGATAAAGCAGTGGAGCACAGTGAGAAGATCTTCACCCAGCTGATCCGTCTCATGGAGAAAAGACGCTCTGATGTGAAGCAGCAGGTCAGATCCCAGCAGGAAACTGAAGTGAGTCGAGTCAAAGAGCTTCAGGAGAAGCTGGAGCAGGAGATCACTGAGCTGAAGAGGAAAGACGCTGAGCTGAAGAAGCTCTCACACACAGAGGATCACAACCAGTTTCTACACAACTACCCCTCACTGTCAGCACTCAGTGAGTCTACACACTCATCCAGCATCAACATCCGTCCTCTCAAGTACTTTGAGGATGTGACAGCAGCTGTGTCAGAGCTCAGAGACAAACTACAGGACGTCCTGAGAGACACATGGACCAACATCTCACTGACAGTGACTCAAGTGGATGTTTTACTGTCACTACCAGAGAACATGACCAGAGCTGACTTCTTAAGATATTCATGTGAACTCACACTGGATCCAAACACAGCACACACACATCTGTTATTATCTGAGGGGAACAGAAAAGCAACAGTGAGTCAACAACAGTCGTATTCTGATCATCCAGACAGATTCACTCTGTGGATTCAGGTCCTGAGTAGAGAGAGTCTGACTGGACGTTGTTACTGGGAGGTGGAGAGGAGAGGAGAAGTTGGTGTAGCAGTCGCATACAAGAATATCAGCAGAGTAGGGAGCTCAGATGAATGTAGATTTGGATACAATGACAAATCTTGGATGTTAACTTGTTACACAAACCGTTATAAGTTTTATCACAACAAAGTCCAAACTCCTGTCTCAGGTCCTCAGTCCTCCAGAGTTGGAGTGTACCTGGATCACAGTGCAGGTATTCTGTCCTTCTACAGCATCTCTGACACCATGACTCTCCTCCACAGAGTCCAGACCACATTCACTCAGCCGCTCTATGCTGGACTTTGGTTTGGCTGGTCGTATTATGGAGACTCTGCTGAGTTTTGTAAACTCAAATAGTCTGAAGTCATTTCAGGGTCAGTGGGTTAAATTGTGTGTTTCATTTCTTCAGACTTGTTGTGTTTCCATCATTTTTGCTGAGAGCTGATTGTTGTGGCATTTCTTCACTGCACACAGATCAACCTGTCAATCAAACACTGTGGGCGGTACTTTGACGCCTTCTTGTTGTTCTGTAAATGTTGGACTTTCTTCAGGCGGCGCTCCTTCCTGTGTCTGTTCAGCCACGGAGGCTCTCGCTGCTCATGATGACTTCACTTCACATGATCATAATCAATAAGGAGATGCTTCATTATTTGCTTGTATGTGTCAGCGCAAAGAGCAATAAGACTTATTAACAAGGTGGCTGAAAGAAAACACAGCAACAGACTGTTTATCAGGTCACACGTGAGGAAATTTAAATATTTAGTTGATTTGAAAATGTTATCTGTCGTGTGTAAAGACAGAAATTTGTATGATTTCTTACAGGATTTGCTTGTTATATTGTTTTTTCTTGCTTGTTTTGGGGAAAAATAAATCATCAAAAAGAAACCAAGAACTTTGAATGGACAGTTTGACTTTTGCCTGCGTAGGATTCACCCTCATGGTGCTGAAGTGGCCCTCTTTGATTCTAATTAGTTTTAGTTAAATTGATTTTTGGACAAACGGCCACTACAGTTTTGATACTTAGAATTTTAACGAGATACAAAATACAAATGTAAAAATGTATAGTTTTGCACTGCCTCACACGGGGCACCGGTACGTTTTGGATTACATTTGGCTATCAATAATAATTAATGATTATCAGGTATAATTTTTAATCATGTTAACTAATAACCGGCACCACCCTTAAAGAGGGGAAAAGATACCCAATACACCAAACAATTCTGAGAAAAAGGTTCAAAGCTGTCAGTTTGTGACTCTGATTAATATTCAACTTAATAACTACAACCAATATTACCATAGCAGCTAGTAATGGTCGAAGGATTTTGGAGTTCTTGACAGAGTAGAGGTTGGTAACTTTCACTCACTTGTACAATATTCTTTAGAATCGTTTAACAGACTTTAATGACGGGACGTGTGAACAAACTGAAGCTTTAAATCATGAATAAACAAACAAGACTTTTCTCCACGTCCTCATTCAGGGTTTCACACAGAGCTGACAGATAACATGTCAAACTAATATGAGAGAACAACTGAGGCAGTTTTTGTCCTGAAACAACAGTTTCATATTCAGAGCAGAAGAGCATTCAGCAGTCAGTCTCTCCATCCATCCATCTTCTTCCGCTTATCCAGGGCCGGGTCGCGGGGGCAGCTGTCTGAGCAGGGACACCCAGACTTCCCTCTCCCCGGACACTTCCTCCAGCTCTTCTGGGAGGATCCCAAGGTGTTCCCAGGCCAGCTGGGTGACATAGTCACTCCAGCGTGTCCTGGGTCTTCCCCGCGGTCTCCTCCCAGCGGGACATGCCAGGAACACCTCCCGAGGGAGGCGTCCCAGGGGCATCCGAAACAGATGCCCGAGCCACCTCAACTGGCTCCTCTCGATGTGGAGGAGCAGCGGCTCTACTCCGAGCTCCTCCCGGGTGACAGAGCTCCTCACCCTATCTCTATGGGAGCGCCCCGCCACCCTGCGGAGGAAACTCATTTCAGCCGCTTGTATCCGGGATCTTATTCTTTTGGTCATAACCCAAAGTTCATGACCATAGGTGAGGGTAGGAACGTAGATTGACCGGTAAATCCAGAGCTTCGCCTTTCGACTCAGCTCTCTCTTCACCACGACAGACAGGTACAACGACCGCATAACTGCGGCTGATTCTCATCCCAGCTGCTTCACACTCGGCTGCAAACCGCCCCAGGACATGCTGGAGGTCCTGGCTCGAAGGACCCAACAAGACCACATCATCCGCGAAAAGCAGAGATGAAATCCTGTGACTCCCAAACCAGATCCCCTCCGGCCCGTGGCTGCGCCTAGAAATTCTGTCCATAAAAATAATGAACAGAACCGGTGACAAAGGGCAGCCCTGCCGGAGTCCAACATGTACCGGGAACAGGTCTGACTTACTGCCGGCAATGCGAACCAAGCTCCTGCTCCGCTCGTACAGGGACCGTACGGCCCTTAACAGAGCGCCTCCGACCCCGTACTCCTGGAGCACCTCCCACAGAATGCCACGAGGGACATGGTTGAATGCAAAACACATGTGGACTGGTTGGGCAAACTCCCATGAACCCTCGAGCACCCTGCGGAGGGTATGGAGCTGGTCCAGTGTTCCGCGGCCCGGACGAAAACCGCATTGTTCCTCCTGGATCCGAGGTTCGACTATCGGCCGAATTCTCCTCTCCAGTACCCTGGAATAGACTTTCCCAGGGAGGCTGAGGAGTGTGATCCCCCGATAGTTGGAACACCCTCCGGTCCCCCTTTTTAGATAGGGGGACCACCACCCCGGTCTGCCAGTCCAGAGACACTGTCCCCGACTGCCATGCAATGTTGCAGAGACGTGTCAACCAAGACAGCCCTACAACAGCCAGAGACTTGAGGTACTCAGGGCGGATCTCATCCACCTCTGGTGCTTTGCCACCGAGGAGCTTCTCGACTACCTCAGTGACTTCGGCTTGGGTGATGAATGAGTCAACCTCTGAGTCCCCAGCCTCTGCTTCCTCTATGGAAGACATGTCAGTGGGATTGAGGAGATCCTCGAAGTATTCCTTCCACCGCCCGACAACATCCCCAGTCGAAGTCAACAGCTCCCCACCTCCACTGTAAACAGTGTTGGTGGAGAACTGCTTCCCCCTCCTGAGGCGCCGGATGGTTTGCCAGAATTTCCTCGAGGCTGACCAATAGTCCTCCTCCATGGCCTCTCCGAACTTTTCCCAGACCCGAGTTTTTGCTTCCGCGACTGCCCGTGCTGCCGCTCGCCTGGCCTGCCGGTAGCCATCAGCTGCTTCAGGAGTCCCCCAGGCCAACCAGGCTCGGTAGGACTCCTTCTTCAGCTTGACAGCATCCCTTACTTCCGGAGTCCACCACCGGGTTCGGGGATTGCCGCCACGACAGGCACCGGAGACCCTACGGCCACAGCTCCGGACAGCCGCGTCAACAATAGAAGTGGAGAACATGGTCCATTCGGACTCAATGTCCCCAGCCTCCCTCGGGATCAGGTCCAAGCTCTCCTGGAGGTGGGAGTTAAAGACCTCTTTGACAGAGGGTTCTGCCAGACGTTCCCAGCAGACCCTCACAATACGTTTGGGTCTGCCAGGTCTATCTAGCTTCCTCCCCTGCCAACGGATCCGACTCACCACCAAGTGGTGATCAGTTGACAGCTCAGCCCCTCTCTTCACCCGAGTGTCCAAGACATACGGCCGGAGGTCAGAAGGCACGACTACAAAGTCGGTCACCGGTTGGAGTACTCTCCAGTACCCCTCCCAGGGACTCCAAGAAGGCCGGATACTCTACACTGCTGTTCGGCCCATCGCCGAAACAACAGTGAGAGACCTATCCCCGACTTGAAGGCGCAGGGAAACGACCCTCTCATTCACTGGGGTAAACTCCAACATATGGCAGCTGAGCCGAGGAGCTATAAACAAACCCACACAAGCTCACCGCCTCTCACCCCAGGCAACTCCAGAATAGAAGAGAGTCCAGTCTCTCTCAAGGAGTTCGGTTCCAGAGCCCAGACTGTGTGAGCCTGACTATTCCTAGCTCAACCTCTCGCACCAACTCAGGCTCTTTCCCCCGCAGAAAGGTGACATTCCATGTCCCCATGGCTAGAGTCACCGTCCGGGGATTGGGTCGCCGGGGCCCCCGCCCACGGCCGCCACCCAAATCACACCGCACCCGCCCCTTCTGAACCCTCCTGCGAGTGGTGAGCTCACTGGAGGGCGGGCCCACGTCGCTCCTTCGGGCTGCGCCCGGCCGGGTCCCATGGGCAAAGACCCGGCTACCAGGCGCTCGCCTGCGAGCCCCAACCACGGGCCTGGCTCCAGGGTGGGGCCCAGTAACACCAATCCGGGCGACGTAAGCGTCCTTGATTTTGTGTCTATCATTAGGGGCTTTTGAACCGATCTTAGTCAGACCTGTCACCTAGGACCTGTTTGCCTTGGGAGACCCTACCAGGGGCATTAAGCCCCAGACAACATAGCTCCTAGGATCATTCAGGTGCTCAAACTCCTCCACCACGATAAAGTGCCGGTTCAAGGAGGAGCAGTCAGTCTCTGTGCTTTCAATTTTCCTCTCTATAACAGACTGATCACAGAAAAATGACTTTGGATGTTTTTACAAACAATATTTTGATTGTCCTCAAAGTCAAGAAACAGGATTCATTATTTAACCCCTGGTGACAAAAATGTTTAAAAAACACTGAATTGTAATAATCCTTCAAAGAACCCTTCTACTGAATATATTTGTGTGATTGTTATTGGACATTACAACACCAACCTCCAATGAACTGCAGTGCTCCCTGTCGTCCATCTTCCTCTCTGTCATTAAACCTAAACGCACCAAATAGGAAGATATTCTGTTATTCATGGACATTTTTCAAACATACAACTTTTCACTCTAAATGTTAAGTTGATATTCATAATGAAAAAATTGCACTTCAGTCAGAGCACATGAAGAATCGTCTTTTTCTAGTCTGCTGTGTTTCACCAACAACACTTCTTCCAAAGAGCCTCGCCGCTGTAGCATGGCTGATAAAATGACACGTACACATGTTGAGTTACTGTCCAATTGGATTTATTCCACAGTACAGACAATGGTGGAGAGAGCCGGGCAGCAGGAGGTTTGGCCCAAACCGTATGAACCAGGAGACATCAGAACTGAATCACTCAGAAAAGTATTTCTAATACTGGTGTTGTTAATCCAGCACACACAGTGTCGTCAATTAAAGGATAAACAGTTTCCAATCATTCAAAAAGATCTTTATGTTCGTCTGCGTACAGCTGCTGACAGAATACAGAGAAACACTTTATTTCAAATGCCCCTTGTTTAGATTGAAAAACACATTAACACTTAATAAATGGTATTGTTAGTAACATTGTGTTTGTAGTTGTAATCAGTAATAACAACATTCACTGAAGCATCTGCAACATACATAAACACTAACTAAATGCTTTAAAAAATACACATCATAAAAGTTGTGAATAAATCTGTACTGGAAGGTTTAATACTGTTTAAGACAAATGATTATAACCAGGTTGCATTTGGCTGTCAGGTATTAATTGTTTAGAATCTAATTAAGGATTCTGCAATAAAATGGATAAAAGAAAAATAAATATTGTCCTAAAAACTGCTTACAACTACACTGTAATGTGTTTATAAATGCTAAATAAAGGGGTTGAAATAAAGTGTCACTGAATCACTGCATATATCCAAAATATAAATGAATTATTGCCACTTTAAATGTTGACAGAGCTACAATTCTATTAATATCTGTGTCAGTTAAATATCCCACAGCCGGATTACAACTGAATGACTGTTTATTATAATATAAATCATATAAAATGTTGGTACAACTTAATAATAATGCACCCGTTATTTACAGGATTTATAAGTTGTGAGTTATGGTTTATGAATCATTTATAGATCAGTTATAAGCGTTAATATCATCTATCTTGTCTGATAAAGCCCCGCCCACTCCACGTTTAAGCACCACCCACCCAATGTTAAGCCACGCCCATTCGTATACCATCACTTACAACTTATATCCTCTTCATAATGGGTGTTTTATTATAAACTGGTGTCACAAAAACTCAAACTCAAACTGGACTGTGTGTGTTTTTAAAACCGAGCTGATGACAAACCTCCGTAAGTGTCTTATAATCCAAATGTGGCAACAATTGTGATAATCTCAAATATAATCATCAGGATGTTTTCATACATAGATCTCATTAAACAGCGAGGACATAGTGGACAACACAACCGCTTTTATTATTGTTAAGCACGAAGGTTAAGTAGTTCCGATCTGACGGGATGACATGCGACAGCTTGTTAAATAGAGCTGCTTCCTTATGGGCGTTTTCACTCTTTCATGCACCCGCTGACTGAAAAAACAGTCTCCAGTTAATATTTCAAAGGTTTTGTAAAACACTGCAGTTTGAAAAATAGGTGCTGTCAGTCCTATAAAATGCTCAGCAGTTGTCGACGGTTGTAAAGAGACAGCAGAGGTCAACAGTAGCTCAGATACAAAGAGTTTTCTCCAGGTGTGAACTGCAGGTGTAGTGAGTGTGAACTGCCTCCAGCTTGTGATCCTGCTGTGATGCTGCTCCTGCCTGGCTGTGAGGATCAGAACGATAATATTGCACCGGTAAAACAAAAAAAAGAAAAGAAAAGAAAAGAAAACTTCCTGTGTTGGTCCGTAGCCTTAATGACCGCCAAAGTGACAAACAAAATGCTACATATTTCAAATATATTTCACCTGAAATTTCCAGAGTAACATCATGATCTTTATGTAAATAAATAACTCTCAAACATAGAAGTCCTACATACACATCTTTACAGTATGTACACTGACACGTCCGTCGGGTCTGAACAGCCTCAGGATCCGAAACGGACGGACATTCAACTCAGCAAGAAGGGAAACAATGTGTGTTTGTCACCCGCAGCGCAACAGAAACTCAACGCAAAAAGTCTACGACTTTTTTTTGCAAAATAGCTTATTGTCCACGATTAACAGCAACACGCTCGACCTCTGCTCTCATCTCAAACTCTAAGAGACGTCCTCAGGCTCTTTTTCAGACATGGATGACGTCAGATCAAAAAGTCGTCAAATCTAATCAAAGCGGTACAAATCTCCCCTTCAAACTATGATTAAAGGACAGTTACTGTCTGAATCAAACTGTGCGCTCTGGAACAGGAAGTTGTTTTGTTTGTAGTGTGAAACACCAAAGAGTCATAACTCTGTCACATCTGAACACCTCGATCAGTGTGGCTTCCATTTAGCCCTGAAATTAATCAGTTGATCGAAAACAATTAGTCGCCAACTATTCTGATTTTGATTCCAGCTTCTCAAATTTGAGAGTTTTCTATTTGTCCTTGTCATTTATGATGGAGAGTGAAGAGTTTCGGGGTTTGGGGTTGTTGGTTGGACAAAAGAAGCAGTTTGAAGACGTCATTTTGAGCATCTGGGACTTTGTGATAACCTTTTTTTTTTCCTTACATTTTATAGCTAAAAGTTAAAGGAACAGTTCACCTAAAAATTTTAATCTGCTCGTCGTCTCATCTCCCCCACATGCTGATGGAAAGTCAGGTGAAGTTTTGTGTTCCTCAAAACATTTCTGGAGCTTCACAGCACATACATTCATCAGAATTAATCATTTTGGGTGAACTTTTCCCTTAATTGATTATTCGTGAAAACATCTGACAGATTAACTGTTACTGAAAATAATCGCTAGTTTTTCTTCATCTCAGATAAACATCTCGCTTGGAAATCAAAGCACAAAGTCACTCCTCATCCTGTAACTGCAGAACTTGCCTGAGATTCTTCACGTTTTTAGGTTTTCTTCAGCATCAAAGTAATCCAGTGACATTTATCTGTACATCCATGACTTCGCTGCAAACGGGAAGTGCTAAAAGCTAATTCGGCAAACTTTTAATGGTGCCAATTTGCTAAAATGTAAAACAAACCTAGGCTTAAAAAAACAAGACTCACGCTGCAGCCAGCAGCACAATGCACTGAATCTACAGCTACATTTTACTTCCTGTTTACATCTCCCAAAGACTCATGGGAAATAAAGTTCCCAAATTTTAATCAGTGTGATTATCTACCAAATAGAAGTAAAGACAAAGAAGATTAATAGGAGAGTAGGAGGTTGGGGGTGTCAGACTTCGAACACCTCTGATCTATTGAACCGTTCGCTGTTTGGCACATTTACTTACATTATTTTCATACCCGACAAAATGCACAGACACGAGCGTGGCTGCACACACACTTTACCCTGAAATTAATTTTAAAAAAGGTGTCATGCACTACGGAGGTGTTCGAATGTAGCAACGTGAGATGGAAACTACAGTATACTTCCACCGTAAACTAGTGCAAAAAAACAACAATGAGGTTCCACAGTTGATCGACTACAGTATTAGAGAACGATTTTGGCTTCTGTGGCGGGTTGAAGACATTTCTGATCACACAGACAGTGGAGACGGAAGCCGGGCATCAGACAACAGCAGAGTACAACGAAGAGAACGAGAGGAACAGCCGCGCTACTCATCCTAACTCCAGAAGCTGACAGGGGTTTAAAGGACAAGTTTGTCATTTTCAAGTCTGTTTAAAACAATTGTAAGGTGTCCCACTGATCACATACAGAAGAGGACTAATCTTCTTCCATCCTCACAGTCCTCCTGTTCATACTGGCAATTAAAAGAAAAATTCTTAATGTGCTTCCACTGAACATAACGAGAGTCAAAACACTTTCCTCGTTCTGTGCAAAGACACGTTACACGTTCAATCTGAAGCTGATATGAAGCTTTTAACTAGTCTTGTTAATTCTATGTCTTTGTCGCCTGACGAGACAAACCCCCAGACCTCCTTAACAAATCACTTAATTTTTTGTGATGCTGAGTGAAAAGAAACTTTATAAACTTGTGACACGTTGTCAACAACATTTCACAAATCACCGGTGCCTTCTTGTAAATTCGGCATGAAATGCAAAACATGAATTTGTTTCTTTCCTCATAGAAAGTGTCGGTTTGTTGCAGCAGCATCATTTGAAGATCTTTTTGCGGGTGTATCTATTTAAAACATGGATTTTATCATCTAAATGAAATGGGGCTGAGGATGGAGGGTTGGCTTAATATGAAGTTTATGAAGTTTTTGCACACAATGAGGTCGATTTATTCCCCGCTCATATTTAGTAGAAGAGCATGAGAAGTGTTTAATGGTCAGTATGAACACAAGGAAAGACTTCAGCGAGACAGACTTGAAAAAAAACAAATCTTTAGTGGCATTTAGTGGCATCAGGACTGAAAAATCTGACTATTTGTGCACATTGTTTGTGTTTTTGGATCGGAGATGTGAGGTGGCTTCTTCTTCAGCATCCCCTTCCTATTAAAATATAGTTCAGAAGACAGAAGCTGTGAAATGTTTGCTCTCATGAGGGCGCTGTTGATTTTCTCTCCACCACTGAAATTGATCCAGTCTTTTAAACATTCATGCTGAATCACATCCGGCCCGTTCTTCAGTACATTTGGTAAAAACAGTCTAAAGATCAACACGTGTCTGTAAGTGAAAGCTTCGTGGAAACGCTGGGTCCAGCCTGACAGGAAACAGGCTCCTCGGCAGAAACACCAGGTCCGTCCTGTTCGGGAACACCACACGAGTGTCGCCCAGCAGCAGCACAGGTGGGAAACAGAACACCACCAACAGGTGGATCAGAGGTATTGCAAGCAGATGAATATATAAAGGGATTGTTGCTGTGGACTGTACAGAGTTCAGTTGTTGCTTTAATGCTGCATGCCCTGTTTTTCTGCTTCCTGTTCCATCTGTGGAGAAAAGTGTCTCGTTGGATATTAAGGCCTTGGATGGCCCAGAGGCCACGCTGAAAGGGAAAATACTACAGAGTCTCACGCACGTCGGAATGAAAAGTGGACTAGCGGCCTGCTAGCTTAAATACACGTAAGATATCAGTGACGAACCAAATTGTTCTGTGATGAAGACAAGAAGAAATTTCATCTCTGACACATTGAGATGCTTCAAGGCTCAGTTCAACCAAACTACAAAAAAAAATACAGATTTTCTCACCACCCCGATTTTTCTGGGGGTTTCTTTTCGGATCAAGCTGCTGCCATCGACGGGATCTCGCTCTGACGCCACAGAATCGTTGCTACTCAACGAAATCTCCCAACCGTCCAATAAGCTCATGATCACGGCTTTCTGTAGAGCTCTGTGTTTATCTACTGCTCACACAAACTCAACACTGTTTATGTAAAACGCTCAGATATTTCATTGTTTAAATCAAAACATTATTTGACGTAAAAACAATAGTTTTTATTGGCTTTTTTGTCAGCCAATAGTTGGAACTTCCCTTTCTTTGTCAGAATATCTGCTTGTTTTCAACGTAGGGCATCAAAATGTCTAAATGTGGAAAAAGAATAAACCCCAAACTATCTGTGTGGCTCAACACCACGAGAGCTAAGTGAGAAAGTCTGGGTTTCTTTCTGTAGTTTGGATGAACCGGCGGATGCTTCGCTTCCTTGCTTCCTGTCTCCTTCCTCGGTGTTATTGCCCGTCGTTGCTGCGTGTTTGAAACGTGTCGCTCAGCTGACAGTGGACAGAGACAGAAGTGAAAGTCATTTGGCTTTCTGACATGGCTGCCAATCAGCTTGGCCTCGAACCCGTGCTCGACTGTTTGGATCTGGCTCTGTGGTTTGTCCTGAGCTCATGACTGTGAAGTCCAGGACAGTGTGTTGTATATATGTGTGTGTGTGTGTGTGTGTGTGTGTGTGTTTGGAGAAGAGGAGGTGGTTTTGTCCCGTTATACGAGATTAGTTTAAGGCTTATAATATTTCATTTAATCCCTCCTTGTCACGTTTTAAATAGTTAGCGATGTATCCTATAAAAGTATTACTGTAAAAGAGTCATGCTACAGAATTGTCTTTGTTCGCTGGATCCCTTCCGGGCCTGATCAGTCCACTCCTCCTGGACATCCACCCCTCCATCCACCTCCGCCTCTTGCTCCACCCTTCTTTCTTTCTCCAGAGATCATGGTGGCTCAGGCCGAGTCCTTCAACACCACAGCTCCGTTCTGAACCTTACTTCGGGCCGAGTAACCCGCCACTACCCTCCTTGGTGCTCCCGCTGCGGCCCCAGCACCCTGCGGCGATGCTCATGCTCCTCTGGGCTGCCGGCCCGACCCCTCGGTCCCGCTCCATCTCGCACTGGCTCAGGGTTCGCTCAGTCCGCCCCTGCTGGTTGGGAGAGGACGACCCCGCCCCGCCGGGCTGCTTAGAGGAGATGGTGCGAAAGATGTGATTGCGTTTGCGAAGGAAGTCTCCTCCAGCGGCGCCGAGCCCGAAGCTGCCCTTGCGGAGGACCATGCGGGTGCTGGCGGACTTGGCGGGCCGAGACCTCTGGTTGTACTCCAGCTGGGACAGGTGGGAGGCGTAGCCGTCCGGGATGAACTGGAAGAGATATTCATGACCATGAACTCACCACATGAACTCTCTGATGGGTAACAAAGAATATTATATAGTGTGTCTGTTCTGTTTACCTGACACTGGTGCTGCATTTTCTTCGTGGGCCTCCCCACAATGTAGATATGTGACGGCGGCAGGCCGATGGACGAGTACACGGAGATGTCCTTGGTGGAACCGTAGGCAGCAAAGATCCTCATGTGGGCCTGATCACAGAAGGAGGTCGGCTTTTAGAGACGTCAAGGATTTAAAACTGAAAACACCTCAAAACTCAGCGCGGCGTTTCTTTACCTCGTTGATGAGGCATTTGAGGAAGTTGGCCTTGTGTCGGAGCGGGTCGTGAACCAGCCCGTCGCAGAACGAGACGATGCCGTGAGGAAAGTTGTGCTGGGAGAGCCAGGCGACTACGCGCTGCTTCTGCATGTCAGGGCGGCCCGTTACGTATACGATCAGGTAGCCCAGATCCTGCCAGTATCTACGAATAATAAAGTGTAAGGAGCACAAAGTTAGTTCAGTTTTTCCAAAGTTTTACAAATACGGTAAACAGGAAGTGATAAAGGCGACTTTTTTCTTTGTTGCCTGTGAAGTCACCAGACTCCCTTTAATAATCGGCCAATTTTGTGAGTTGTTAAGTTAGGAAAACTTTATAAAAGTTGTAAAATGCTGTCTATGACAAACTTTCAACTATTTGGGCCTTCTTGTAAATTCGGCATCAGTCTTTTTTTTATCATTTAAAAAGTGCCAGTTTGATGAGGCTTCTCCTTCGTCTCCTTCTAGTGCACCTTTCCTGCTACAATCAGCAGCTGTTTTTAGATGATTTCACCTTAAACACAAAATGCATGAAAGAAAACAACATTTTATACAAAGTAAACACGTCAAATTTGACAAATACAATAAGCAGTTACAAATATAGGGTACTTCTTTGACACCTATGGAGAAAATCACCAGACTCCCTTTAAAAATCAGTCAATTTTGTGAGTTGTTGCATTATAAGAAACTGTATTAACATTGTGAAATGCTTTCTATGACAAATTCTTTATCATTTTGTCCTTCGTGTAAATTCGGCTAATGTTGTACATGAAGTTTTATTTCTGTGTGTCAGGTATTAACAGCCTCTGATATTTAATATTCACGTATGTGTTTGTTTCGGTGAGATTAGTTCCCGCAGAATCTCTGTTGTTGCTTCAGTTCTCTGAAAGAGCCTTTTGCCAGCTCTTACAACACAGTCATCTACAGTGTAGTCTATTGCAAAATAAGCCTGCAGAGGGTTGTGGATCTGACCCTTACCTCACCACATCCACAGCCCCGGCTCGAACCTTTGGGTCGCTGCCCATTATAGACACACTGGCAGCAAATGACCCGTCAATACTGAACACCACAAACTCTGTCCCTCGTGGTACCACAGTGAGATAGCTGTCTGCAAACGTGTGGTCCCCCCTGCGACAGAGGAAGAGAAAAGATATAGTGAAAAGTATAAAACATGCTTTTTTTTAAATACGTGAGGTAACATCTTTGCGTACCTGACCACCATTTTGACGGGATACACCCCGATACCGAGCCTCTTGCTCTCAGGGATTACATAAGAGACTCGTCCGCTGCTGTTGGTGAGCTCCGTGTTAAAGTACACCCACTCTCCAGAGGGAGGCTGGGTCATGATGTGGACGTCAATCTGGGGGAAAATAACCCAGAGATCTTTTCAACACTGCGGCTCAGAGTGACCTTAACGACACAGATGGTGACACGGTTACATAACTCGTCTTATTTACGGCACATCACAGCTGGACGCTGTCATTACCTTCTCTCCAGTGAGGGTGACCATGTCCAGAGGGCCGTACATGAAACGGCCCGTCACCATCTGGGCTCCGTCCTCCGTGTACACGGCGTCGTTCACTCGATGGTTGGCCGTCACATTCTGACGCACAGAGGAAGACAGAACAGGAAATCAGACGAACGTCCTCCTCGTCTCAGCTGTTGCGTAACGTTAATCGTGATCGTTGTGGTTAATCCTCTAAAAATCAACCCAAACAGCTTCTTCTAACTGTGAAGCTGCCAGAATTCAAATGAGAGAAGTTCTAAGTTGATCAAAATGTTAATTAAGCTCAGAATTTAAGCTTTCGGCGCTGTATCGAGTGGTTTGTTTGACTCTTTAGCCCTCGACTTCAACTCTCTGGCAACACTCAAACTGTTTTCAGGAAGTGAACGTGCCAGTAAAACGATGTACGAAACACTGATGTGTTAATGTTACAGCAGCACGTCACTGTCTGAGCTGCGGCAGGTGGAGACGGTCTGAACGACTTTATTCACAGTTAGCTAGTTCCGTACAGCGGTTCCCAACATGGTCGTGACGTGAACGAAAACTTAAAAACTTCACCTCGTCTTTGAACATTTGTGCCTGAGACAACAACTCCCATGATGCCACGCTGCTATGTATGACTTTAGAACTGGTGAAAAAGAAAGAAGATTTATCTTTTTTTCCGGAGAAGATGTTTCAAGTACAATTTTTCAGGAAAAAAATTTTCAGGAAACATTTTTCTTATCTGGAAATTATCTGGAGAAAATGTCGTAAAAACACCTTTTTTTCATGTTTTCACAGATGTAAAAAAATATTTACCACCACTTCTGAAGTCATGAACACAGGAGAGGAAACAATTTAAGCAGCCGGACATCAGTTTACCTCCAACAATGTTATAATGAAGTGCTGAGATGTCCTGACCTACAAATCCTCTCCAGACGTGAGAAAACCTTCACATCATCAGGATTTAATAGGTTACTTCCTGGTAAAAATGAAAATTATGGCACTAAAATGACAATCTCCAGGGTCAATAACCACTTCTTGGTTCAGATGTTCTTATCATTATTTATTATTATCTTATTGTTTCATGCATGTTTGAAGACATCTTTCTTTCAGGTCATACTGAAGTCAACTGTCATGTTTGGATCGTCTGATCAGTGTTTCACAGGCAGATATTAGTTCTAAAACAACATTTTAAGACAACTGCCAGCATTAAAATGTTTCCAGACGTTGGAAGGTGTTTGATGGGTGCATCGTACTGCCACCAGGGGGAGACAGACGCTCTGCCCTGCAGGTTTGAGTCTCCACCACTGGCCGACTGTCTCGACTAACCAACTAAAGACTCAAAAGAAGATAAACTGACATTATTTTGGCTAACAATTAATCGTTCAGTCATTTCTTTATGTGAAAATGTCAAACATTTGCTTGTTTTTACATCTCAAATGTGACAATTTCCTGCTTTTCTTTTCATCATTTCTGACTGTAAATGAAACGTTTGGGAGTTCTGGACTGATGAAGACTCTGCGAAATTGTTTCAGGGCAAAGTTAATCATTAATCTAGACGATGTCCTGCTGCATTAACAAAAATCTTTGTCACAAGTGTTTGATAATCACATGCTGACATATATAAGAATCAAAAAGTATTACACCCAAATACATGAGAGTCAGCTGGACTTTAATCGTTTCAATGATTCTTCAAGCAAAAATATCAAACATTTTCTTGGTCCAGCTGCTTAAATGTGACAATTTGCTTCTTCTCTTTATACTTTTTGAGTTTTAGACTGTCGAAGACGTAACTTTAGGCTCTGGGAACTTATGATGTGCATTTTCTCACAGTTGTTTCTACATTTATTAGACTAAAAGATCCACAGATCTGATTGATTATGACAATCATTGTGAGCTGTATGACTGCGTGACAGACGGACTGAACGTCACATGTCGTTCATGTTTGCAATGAAAGAGGTAAAAGCATTTAAAACCACAGAGGTCTTACCCTAATCTTAACGTGAGTCCTCTTGCGGAGCCACTTCTCACGAGGTTTGGATGGAGTGAATTCAGACACTTCTTTACCATCCAGCTCCAAAATACTGGAGTTCTCATGTCTCATCACCTACGGAAGAAAAATCATTTTAAACGAGAACAAAAGCACAAAACTGTTCTAATACTCGAGCAGTAAATTGGTTATTGTAGGCTTCAGTTTCACAGCTCAGCCACAGTTAATAAAATGCTCCATCAGACTGTTTCTGCAAAGTAGTTAAAACTTCAAAATTTACTGGAGTCGACATTTTCTCTGCTCGCTTTCTTGGCATCCATCTGTTGCAATTCTTCAGCTGGATATTCAATTTTTAAACATAACCATTAAGACTTGAGACGAATCGATGAAACGTGACGTTAACTTTGGCCGAGCGCTTCATTTCAAAGTTTATGACTTTGTCCTCTGCACCAAAGCCCGGACTGTAGACGGAGCGCAAGTTTCAGTCAGAAGAAAATGAGCTGTGACAATTACAATCTACTTATAAACTACAAAAATAATAAGTGAAATTAATGGTCATAAATGCCAGAAATCCTGCAGGCTTCATGATTTATCATCTGGGGATTATGAATGTGTGTGTAACAACTGTGCCAATCCATCTTCTTGATGCAGAAATAACAAAGGTTGTCAACTAGATGGTGGAGCCAGAAGACAAGTCAGAGGATCACCACAGTCGTTAGGGTTCATCCGCTTGGTACCATGAACACATGTACCCAGTTTCTTGTCATTCTATCCAATGATTCTGAAGACTTTTCACTAAGAAATAACAAAAGTTGTCAACTAGATGGTGGCACTGAAAGGAAAGTCAGAGGATCACCAAACTCAGCAGGATTTATCCTCTGGGGACCATGAATGATGATGTACATGATCAAGATATTTCACTGGGTAAAAGTAAATTGAGGAGCCTTGTCATTTTTGTAAAAATGAATTTTGTGACATGGTGGGGAATCAGAAAGTCAGAAGATTATTACAGTTCGGGCGATTCATCCTCATGGCACCATAAATATCTGATTTTATTTCATTATTTTATCTACCCAATCATTTTGAAGAGATTTCCCTAAAAAAACAAAAAAAAAACCACTAGATCAAAAGTCAGAGAATCATCAGAGGCTGCAGGATTTATCATCTGGGGACCATGAATGTCTGTGTAAAAACTGTGTCGATACATCGTCATGATGCAGATGTTTTTCAGGCATTTCAACAAAAATAATGAATTAGAAGGTGGCTGTAGAATAAAAGTCAGAGGATCACCACGGTCATTATGGTTCACCCTCTGGAGACCATGAACGTCTTCACCCAGTGACGGTGCAATCCAACCAGTAATTAGTGAGATTTATTGTATAAGCCTTATTAAAGCCACAGAACCAGAATGACTAAAAACACACGTTTAATTCAAATGAAGATATGAAGTACAATGAACTGAAGACTGTACGAACCTGTCTGAGTAAGAACGAGACGACGTCTGTGGACTCCCAGTACGACGCGTGGAACAGATGAGGCAGCGCCACGGTGGGGAACGCCGTCAGGGCGTCGGGGCAGTACAGGGCGTAGTCCATCCTCTTACTGCCCCACCACCGGGAGGCAACTACAGCAGGAGGGGGGGAGGAGACGAGGGAAAAGGTGGAGACAGAAGAGAGACCTCAGGGAATCAGTGCATCCGTGAATGTTTCGTGGCGTCCGCTGCAGATCTACGTTCTGCTCGTGCGGAGATGAAGTTCAGAGTTCTCACAGACGACAGGAAGTTTAGAGATCTCGAGCAAAACACTACGAGGACCTGGAGGTTCGACACTCGTAAGGAAGCAGCTCAGACTCTGAGGGAACCTCGTGGAAGCTGCTCTCACGAGTCTGAGCCGGAGAGAAGTCACACAAGAACGACTGCAGAATATAACTGAGTACATCTACTCAACTACTGGACCATTTTGAGGTATGTGTACTTTACTTTCCACATCCGAGATTTTAGTTAAAAAGTATGAAACTAATTCCAACGCAAAGTGGAAATTAACCAGTTTCAGAGTGTAACTGATCACATTCACCCAATTTTGTGGTATTCTCCTTAAGTATTAATATTTTCTGCTCCTTTATTCTCCACTTCACTGCATTTTGGAGGCAAATACTGTAGTTTTATTTCACTACATTTATTTGATATCTTTTAAAAAGCAGAATATCAGATCCAATAAACAATCGATCCACAACAAACTTAATATCAAATAATTTTACTCAAGTATGATTCATACAAGTGACTTTCACTTTAAGTGTTTTAAAATGACAACTTTTTCTTTTATGACTTCTGGGTACTTTTTACAAATACACTTCTATATAAATATAAATAAGAATGCTTTGGTTCCTGTCAGTCCAAAGCTTCTGGGTCCCGTTTCTCATTTCTGAAGACTACTGAGGAAGACTATCTGAGAGAGGAAGATACAGGAGGAGGAAGGAGGAAGCGCACACAGGGGAGAGGATGGATCCTAGCATCCTTCCCTCATGTCCTCTCACTACAGCTCCCAGGGTACCTTGCTCTATGTTCTTCAGCACCCTGGGCGACGGGGGCGCCGAGCTGATGTCTGTGATGTCAGACGTGACATCGGTGAGGTCAGAGGTCATGTCAGAGCTAACGTCCGAGCTCTGCTCAGACTCCACTCCGTTGAGTTTCGGGAACACCTGACGGGTTTTCTGGCGCAACCGCAAGGACGGAGTCCGAGGGGCGAACCTATTGTAGGGAACAGCCAGCTGGGACAGCAGACTGGACCTTTTAGAGTGGCTGACCTCACCTTTGTGTGCTGAGGGGATGTTTGGAAGGAGGAACAAGAACACAAACACTGTCAGCTTGGAGACGAAACGTGGGTCAGGTGCTGGCGGTTAAAGGTCCACTTACTCGTGGCGATGTTGGAGGCGGTGTAAGAGTCGGCTAACCCCGACACCTGGCTCGTCAGGCTGGCCTCGCTGGCCCGGCGGTTGAAGCGAAGGTGAGGGACCCCCGGTGATGTGGAGGACGGGTACTGGCCGTCCACGAAAATATGAGAGTGAAGAGAATCAGCTGCAGAGACAGAAGAGAGAAGTTAGAGTCATAAACTTCACCGCAAAGACCAAGAATTAACAATCATTCATTTATTCAGTCTTATTTGTAAAGACAGACAATGATAATTTATATAAATCTAAAGGTGTGGTGTTAGCTTAGCTTAGCATAAAGACTGGAAACAGGTCAATGAAGATCTTACTCTTCTGGTTAATACGTCTTCCCCAAAAACTACAGAGTGCTCCTTTAAAACGAGTCGAAAACTGCCCCAGACCAACAAGTGAGAACAGACATGAACAGACGATAACAGATACACACTCTCTGCGTGGAGCTGCGAGCTCTGCCAGTTGAGGACGGGGACGGGGATGGACGTCTCACTGACGGCATTTTCCAGGCAGCGTTGAGACGCCGCACCACCGGACTCCATCAGAAGCTGAGGGTTATTCTGCACCGTCTCAACTAGGAAGTCAAGAGAAGGGAAGGAGAAAGAGGATGACGCTTTAACAACGAGAAGTAAAAATCTGCAGCGAAGCGTCTGGTTTGTTTGTGTGAACTCACCCAGGAGAGCTGAGTGTCCGTCGCCCAGAGGAAAGCGCTGGTATCGGGGGACGCTGAAGGGAGGCAGCAGGTGGAAGCGTTTGTCCAGGAGAGGCTCGAGACGGGAGGCCGACGGATCGGCTGGATGGAACAAGTTATAAACCTGCTGACAGGCCGGACGCAGAGCCGACACTGGAGAGGAGAAGCACAGACACACTGAGAAACCTCGATCAATCGAACAGGACAAACATCAAACCATACGTGATCATAAAATACTGGATATGAGTCCAGATGTTAACTCAACAGCTGCAGGTCAGAAATCTCTCTCCAAAGGACTCACAGCACAGTCAGATTCCTGCCTGTGTGACTTTAATCACGTATGTTTCTTCTCTCAGCCAAACTTTTTCTGCCTATGACATCAAAAACAAAACCTCTGACCTCTGACTCGTGCTGTCCAGCTGTTCGGAGACGAGACTCTCACACAGAAAAGAAAACACATCGGAGGCTACAAATAAAAACATTTCCTGCTCTTCTGGCATGAGGGAAATCATTAAAGGCCCTTTTTGCTTCAAAGCCGACAGCGTGAGACTAAAAGGATACATGAGGAACATCATGAAAAGCTTCCTCACCATCTAACGAGGGCACCACAGTCTTCCTCAGCGCGAGCACCAGCCCCAGAGGAGAGCCGAACAGGAAGAAGTCCGTCACCTCGAAGTCAAACTTTCCCAGCGAGCCTCCTTCCAGCATGGTGCTGTTGCTGGAGCGCCGAGAGCCGGGCTCCCCGTGGAGAACGCTGGAGTGGAGACTGATCAGAGAAACAATAAGAGATTTCATTCAGTAGTCATGGAAACCAAAAAAACTGCAGAAATTGGCTGAAATCTGAGGGAGAGGTTGAGACGTCTGAGTGTCACCTGGACAGGAAGGCTTGGTGGTGTTTGATGGTGTCCAGCTCGTACGTGGACGAGTCGCTGCGCTTGCGTGGAAGTTGTCTCTTGGGGTCGTCGGGCCCCGAGCATCGAGGGATGTCGATGTTGCTCCGGCTGAGGTGGCGGCTTCCCTCGAGGGACGGCGAGGATGGAGAGACGCTGTTTATGACGATACCTGGAGAGAGGAGGTCGGTGTCCTGAGAGAGACGGAGACAACACAAAGAGCATCGTCAGGCTGAAACCAGCTGCTGGCGTCGCTCTAGACTCCGTATCTGAAGTCAGAGTTGAGGCTGATACCTGCACACTGATGGCGCTGCCCCGTCTGCTGCTGTTTTGGCTTTCTGACACCGTCACAGAGCTGCTGCACAGAGCATCAAACCCCAGGATGCCTCCAACACAGTCGCCGATAACACACACCTGCATCCACACGCAGGAACACAGAAATGTGAAAACACACCGAGCCGGAGGAGAAAAAACACACACACACACACACCTTCAGGCTTCACACTGACCTGGCCGTTAAAAGACTCTCCTTCTAAAGACTTGATGAAGTCACTGTACACCTGATTGGCTCGTAAGATGACGGTTGCCACGGCGTCTTGGTACTGCGGCGCGGAGGTAGCCAGGAGCGGCAGAGCGGCCAGAGGGATGTGATCCTGGCTGCTGGACAGGCAGCTCTCGTCGTAGCTGTAGGGGCTCAGACTGCAGAGCAGAGACAGCAGGTTATTCCCTCACACAGCAGGTCCTGCATGTATTACACCGGATAATTTAATTACTGCTCAACACTCTGGAGCATCGCTCACTTGGAGACCAGCGAGAAGGCGTCGACACACACGGCGGGACACGGGACCATCCGGATGGCGATGCGGCCGAGCGCCGTGGGGTAATGGACCCTCATCACCGTCTCAAATGCCCCGTTCAGCGTGTTCCCATCGCCCTGCTTGCTGTTCTGCTCACCTGCAGACACACAAGAGCAGAGTCAAAGTCGTCTCGTGGGACTCTCAGTTCACCCAGTAACGATGAGCCACCACACCTGTGTGCACCACAGAAGGTTTCCGTCTTTCACACCCTCAGATTTATCCTGTGTCACGCTGAGACCAAACTACTGTTTTAATTTGAAGCTTAAATTAAAGGATCAACAGCTTCTGATTCTCAGGATTTAAAAGAAGAACAATATTCTCTCTCTTCAAACTCTTCTACTGAGGTGAGGTATCTTCTGTCGTTCTATGATGCGTAAAGCCTGATTTTTTTTTAGGGCTTTATTAAAGAAAACAACTGCCTGCTGCTGGAAACAAAACTATGAAATCTGTGAGAGAGACTGAAAGAGAAAAAGTTGTGGCACCCAAACTGAAAAACACCGAGCTGAGAGACGCTACAACGCTCTGCAGAGCTGCTGATGACGCTCTGCAGGTCTGAGTCTATTGTTATCATATCAAAATATGGATTCATGTTGAGGTTTGGTACCAGAGCCGGTGTCCAGGATGTTGCCTCCATGCAGGACCAGGACCAGGACGTGAATTTTGGACGGCTGGAGACACTGCTGAGCTGAACAGTCCTGCAGGTGAGAGGACAGAAGACGGACAGGAAGGAAACAGGAAACAGGAAGGAAGGGTGAACAGGAAGGAAGGCAGGACAACATACCAAAATAACCAGTTTCAGTCGAGTGAAACGATCCACATCATTCATGTCCGTCCAAGAAACATCGAGTTCCACATTAAATTCTACGCAACCAGTAACTTCAGTCTACTCCAGTGTTTTCCTACATTTCTTCTAAACTCTGTGATCTCAGCGTCTAATGTTTTTCTACTGTCCTCTGCAGAGGATCTCTGTGCTACCACACGACCTTTTTACGCTCCACTGACTCACATTTCGTTTTCTGATGGATTCGTGTCTTCTCCATTTTGAGACGCGGCGCTGGACACAAAGAGCAGGAACACAAACTCACACAGTGTAACCTGGGAAAAGTCTTTTTTATTAACCAGCCGCAAGAGCGTCAGCTGGTCCTGAAGACGCCTTTTAACACAGAAGAGGCGTCTGTCTGTCCGTCTTTTTGGACAAAAGACGTCAACTGAGCGTCTTTTCAACGATGACTATTGATCTCCCAGTGACGTCCTTACAGGGTTCAAAATGAAAGTTTATTCTGAGGTCGAGACTCAGAGTTTTAATCCACTCAGTAGCTTTTGCCGTCACTGGAGAGGAACAGGATTTAAAATTGTAATCTGAGTAGTAACTAGTAACTAAAGCTGTCAGACAAATGTAGTGGAGGAGAGAGTGTGTCGTATGAGATGGAGGAGGAGAATTATCTTCAAGCGATTTAATTACGGCTGTCAGTGAGGAAAGAAACTGTACCTCCATCTGCCTCTCCTCGTTACTCATGCCAGCGTACTCTCCACCCGACTCCTGATACAACGTCTCTGTGGAAACAGCCGAAGGTACAAAGGTAAGACTTCTTCTGCACGTACGTCAGTGAGTTTCCAACAGAAAAAACAGAGCCTACCTTGCGCCTCGTCCACCTCTATCGTTTCTATCTTGTCCATCAGATCGTTGGAGCTCCACTTGGTGATCTCTTTAGCGAACATCTCCTCGTTGTCAGAAAAGTCCTCTGCAAGACACACAGAGGAGCTCTGATGTAAATCACCTGAAACACTTCAACACAGCCGCGTAACACAAACCAGTCGAAGATGGCTCAAACCGGGTCTGTCGAGGACATTAGGTGTATATATAAAACTAACATCGGGGAGTTTGTTGCCATGAGGAGGTGTGTGTCAAGGTTGAATATTGCTTTGTAGATGTTTGTACAGCAGGATGAAGTGAAGAACTGATGATTTTACCATGAGCATCGAAGAACTCGTCGTCCGTGCTGTCCTCAGAGTCTCGGGCGATGCTCTGCATCCTCCACTCTGAAATACTCTGGTGAGACGGACTCCCTGCGAACACACAGAACACAGCTGATGTTACTGACGGTAGTTCATGGGCAGTGTTGTAAGAAGTACACACAACCGTACTGGAGTACAAGTCCTGAAGTATCTGATCATAAATGTACTCAAGTTTCAAAAGTACACGTAGAAGAAAAGTTCATGTTCTGGTAATTAAGTTCGGTGTTTTGTTTTGATCTGATTGGACAAAATAGATCAAATTTAAATGTGTAACTGAGGCTCTGAGGCAGCAGCAGCAACTAGAAACTAACTACTGGAGTAAAAAGACAATATTTGGCTCCAGAATCTGGTGGAGTGGAAGTATAAAGTAGCAGAAAATGGAAATACTCAAGTACAAGTACCTCGAAACTGGACTTGCACAGTACTTGAGTAAACCTACTTAGTTATATTTGACCAGCTGATCATGATGTCATGCTGCTCCTCACCTCCTCTCTTTGAGGACCTGTTGGAGGATCTGGAGGACGTGGACCACTGCTTGGTGAGCTCCCCTCGAGTCTCCAGCGAGTCTCCCAGTTTTCCTCCTCCTCCTCCTTCGGCCTCTGCGGTCGACCCGGCGGTCTCGGCGCCGGGCTCCTGGTCCTGGCTGACGGAGGAGCCGTTGGTCTCCGCTCCACCCTCCTCGTTGAGGCTGTAGTGGGCCATCTTCTTAGCCAGAGCCAGCTGCGTCTCCAGCTCCAGCTGCCGGATGTCCTCGATGGTCAGGCCGTACCACTCGTCCTGCCAGCACCACGCCTGCCGGTGGGCTCGGACCATCACCTTACGGAGGCCTGGAGGGACAGAAACCAGAATCACAACTCACTGCTAAAAAAACACAACTGCCGCCTCGTCACAATTTGCTCATAATTTCAATGACGATGTATATTTGCACGTATTTTCTCGTAGCAGAATCGGCTCTCGACCGCCAAACAGATCTCAACCTCAGCGATAATATCTGATTAAGAGGAATGTCGTATGAAAATAAGATTCCAAAAAAGAACAAAAAGACTGGAGGAAAAAGTCTGAAAGGTGATCTGTCAAAGCAGATTTAATTCTCATCAACGTCGTCCTTCTTGATGAACCAAACAAGCACCAGCTGGTTATTAAACCTGAACCCTCCGAGCGGGTCGTGATTAAAACATCGCGCCTGCCAATACGAGACAAAATTATTCTATTAATACTTGGTGAAAATGACCACTGACACATTCTGACATTAATCATAAGAGTTGAAAATGTTTAATGGATGATAAAAAAATAAATTAAAGCGTCTGTGTGACGACATATATAAGCAGCAGATGAAATTAGCATGAAATTAATGATTCTTGTTGAATTGGCAGTGAGCGAGGAAACAAAAACACAGTGTGGTTGATGTTTCCGTCGATGAGACGGAGCAGCTGCTGCTCGGTTAGTAGCCAGAGCCAGAGCGGGCAAACATCCTCAGTCACAGCGCCACACAGACACAGTCCGACACCGGCAGGAAATGAATCCAGCCGGCCGCGTTATCTCAGCCAGACAGACACTTTCTCTGCGCTCCCGCCTCTCCAACAGGTATCCGCAACGTTTCCATTCACTTGATTTACCTGTCGTCCAACTACTCCTCACACTCACCTTGTTCGTTTCACCAGAGAGTTCATCACCACAGAGATCAGCTCTGATGCTCCGCTAGTTAGTCAGTTTCATGTTCAAAAGAAAGATCATTTTCTGGATTATTTCTAATCATTTCAGGGTCATTGGTGACTTTTCTAAATTATTACTGATGTAAATCCAGGTCTCCTCTGAGTTATCTGGATTACTTTCAACATTTTCAGTGTCATCAGTGGATTATTTCTAACATGTTCAAGATCGTTTATTTGTATCTTCACCACATTTTTCTCCAGTAAGTTCAGTTTTCTACAGGTGAGACACCACTGCAGTCTTCACTGACTTTTCTGGATCATAATAATTATTAATATTCTTTTAATCTTTGACTCTGACTTTGATTTTTGCCAAGTGCTCATCTTTCCTGGTTACCCTTTATCATTTATTCATTCATAAATTTTCCGGGTAAAGTTTGTCTGAACCTTTTCAGGACTTTTCCTAAACTTTCAAAATCAGTCAGTTAAATCTATAACATTTCCTGACTTTTCCCTAATTTTCAGGATCTGCCTGACTTTTAAAGGTTATTTCTGATTTTGTAAACAAGACTTGATGAAAAGAAATTGATTTGAAGGTGACTTGTTGCAGAGGGTGCCACACTCACCCACGTCGTGTATGAAGCGCTCGATCTTGGACTGCATGCCCCAGTATCTGAACTCCACTTTGCAGAGCTTGTAGGCGCACATGACCGGGCTCTGCCCGTGGTTCTGGTTGATCTCCTCGATCCAGTCGTCTGACAGCGGACCCCGTTTGGTCTTGATGGACTGATAGAGCTTCGGGTCTTCTTCCACCAGGTACTCGTGAGGAGGGATGTAGTCCTTCACGATGTCTATGGGGTCTGCGAGGGGAACAAGATTATAAAGAATCACACGAAGGCTGATGCAGACGTGAGCAGCAGGACAGATGTCACCACGTCCTGCCTGAACACCTGCCTCAAGGTGTGTGTGTGTGTGTGCGTGTGTGACAGAGAGAGTGTGTGTGTGTGTGTGTGTGTGTGTTTGTGCGTGTGACACAGAGAGAGAGAGTGTGTGTGTGTGTGTGTGTGTGTGTGTGTGTGTTATGTAATCACTCCCTGCAGGGAATGTGTCTGGAGCAGACTGCACACTTTTCCTGCAGCCTGGTGAATTTTAGTATTCAGAGGCTCAACACGAGCGCTCGCTCTCCACAGTCTGCACCTCGCTGCATCACACTGTCTTTGTCTTCTCTGCTAATAACATCGAGACGACAACAGGCTGGTGTGTGTGTGTGTGTGTGTGTGTGTGTGTGTGTGTGTGTGTGACGACAGACTCACCTACAGTCCTCTGTCTCTTTTCAGCAGCGGACATGTTGAAGACGTCCACTTGATTTCCAGTATCTGGTTTGTAATACGTCTCGATGTCTATAGAGAATTTCTCCACAAAGGGGCAGGTGTACCTGAGAGACCAAACAGATGTTTACAAGTGTAGAATCGACAAAAAAAATGTGAAAACCTGGTTCATATGCTGCCTAAATGATGTAAACTAAACACTAGACAGATGAATATCAGATAAATAACAGTTGAGCTTATAGAAGTGGGGACAAGAGATGCAGCTGATAACTGATAATCACCTGCTTTTTATGGCCGATACTGTTGAGATAACCAATAATATGAACATAAATATTCCCTGAGCATGTTCAGAATGTCCTCTGGGCTCTGATGTGTCAGCGATGTGACTCTTAGCTCCCTTTTGTCCTGGTGTGTAAGTTTAAGTGTTCCCTTCGAGGTCACGTGGACAGAATTTTGTTTTTTAAAAAGCCACAAGAAAATATCCACTTCTAAAAAATATCTGTATGAGTCAAACTCGACACCATTCATCACATGTTTGTCATCATCACTGGCTCCTGATTGTTATCAATGTCTGCGTGGGAAACGAAGTTTACAGCAGGTGACGTCCTGCAAATATTATCTAATTAGAAATAAGAATCGCTGCCACGCTCATAAAAACATCTCGCTGGTCTGATGAAGCAGTCAGGCTGGTCGAGCTGGAGGAGATAAGTAACCTTTGAGCAGATACAATCTCAGCAAATGTGGCTCAAAGTTGGCAGCAGTATGTGCAGTAAATGAAAAAGTGATTATTCAGCTGAAGTTGTTCCAAATGAACAAACGGCTCCATCAGCAGAATCGGCTGAATGTTATTTTATCTGTTTAATTTATGAATCTAGAGGCCGTGTAATAAAAACCATTAAGGTTTTATCGCTGAGAGTTTCTGTGTTTCTGCTTTAGGTGAGGCCAGCCGCCTGACGTCAGCTGGTGTAATGTGTGTGTATCACCCAGCAAATGTTTTCAGATGACTGGTTTGTCTTAAAGTCTGATGGATTCTGTCTCTACACATCATTTTGAACATGTGATGAATCATTCTCCTGATGTGTGGCCGTCTCACCGGGTTCGAGTGTAGGGGTAGGCGTTCCAGGACTCCTCCTCCACTCGCAGGGCAGCTTGAGGCAGGATGGCACAGAACCAGGACGGGATGTGTTTGCCGATGTGATAGACCTTGTGCGTGTACTGACCCGAACCTCCCGGGCCGTCCTCGTAGGGCTTGTTCTCCAGGATCTCCACGCCGCTGCCCTCGCCACAGCTCTCCTCTCTGCTCTTCTTCTGCAGGATGGCAGCACAGAGGGAGGTGACACACTGTTTGTTTTACAGGTTTGATCCCATAATGGTGCTTTTATTTGAGCATAATCATCACTATGAGCTGCTCCTTTCTTAGTAATAACACCAGATACTGTAGATACTGATGGACATCACTTTATTGTTCACTTCTCATAATTTCCCTTTTAAATCCTCTTAAACTGAATATTTGAGCAGCATGTTACATCAGAGTGTTTCTGCTTTAATGTACAACATCATACAGACATTAAAAATTAAATTTGATCATAATATAAACAACCTCTGTAGATTTTCAGCTGATTTCTGTCTTTACGCACGACTGATAATGTTTTCAAATCAACTCAATCTTTAAATTTCATCACGTGTGACCTGATAAACAGTCTGTTGCTGTGTTTTCTTTCATCCTCCTTGTTAATTAGACTTATTACTCTTTTCTCTGACACATACAAAAGTTTAGTACGAGTTGCCTCACACCTCAAAATATGGAAGAATCATTGAACAGAACAAAATATGAAGAGAATCAAAATCTGAACCGTCCTTTGTTCAAAACAGCAAAACATGGACACACTTAACAGTTTGTTCACACGTCCCATCAGTAAAGTCTGTTAAACGACTCTTATTCAATGATTTCATGAACAGATTCACTTCATCCACACAGTCAGTGTGTTGGAGCAGAATCTCAGCTATGTACAAGCAAATAATGAAGCATCTCCTTATTGATTATGATCATGTGAAGTGAAGTCATCATGAGCAGCGAGAGCCTCCGTGGCTGAACAGACACAGGAAGGAGCGCCGCCTGAAGAAAGTCCAACATTTACAGAACAACAAGAAGACGACAAAGTACCGCCCACAGTGTTTGATTGACAGGTTGATCTGTGTGCAGTGAAGAAATGCCACAACAATCAGCTCTCAGCAACAATGATGGAAACACAACAAGTCTGAAGGAATGAAACACACAATTTAACCCACTGACCCTGAAATGAGGCTATGGCTCCCTACTCGTGAAGCCTTAATCGCAGCTACCACGCCTCTGAGGGTGGAAGCGGATTTCCCCTGGTCCAGGTGCTCTTGCAGGAACTGCAGGATATGTTGTGATGTGGAGACGGGGGGTCCACTTGCCCCAAAGGAAGGCATATGCCACACGGGGCGAAGGTGCCCTTGCCAACTCCAGTGTTTGGATGACTGGATCTGGGAAACCTAGGGTCCTGAACTCTGCCCTTTCAGGGGCCATGCCCACAGTTTCAGGCCCTGTGGGATGAGGTGAAACAAGGCGCCTCGTGCCTGCAACAACAGGTCTCTCCGGATGGGGAGCTCCCAAGGAGTTCCGTTCAGGAGGGGTGCGATCTCTGAGAACCATGGCATGTGGGGCCAATTTGGGGCCAGCAGGATCACCCCACATTCTCGAGCCGGATCCTCCATAAGAGGGGGTGGAGAAGGCTGGAAGGGGGAAAGGCATAGTGCTGCCGAGGCTTCTGCTCTGCCTGGATGGGGGCCTAGGTAGTATCGGGGAGTGTATGCAATGTGTTTTCACTGGGGAAACACACAAGCCAGTGCCAGTGCAACCTCCCTGGGTCGCGTTAACACACCACTGTGTAATACGCCATGCGGGGGATCGCCTGGACCGCCGAGTGCCCCGCCCTTTACCTGTGGGGACTAATCGCCCCCAAAATGGATACACGGAATACAACCACCGGGGAGAAAGCCTCACGACAATTCCCCCACTACTGAGCTGCGTCTTCAGCAACAGGTAAGTGGCTACAGTTGTACTCTTCCTGAAGTTTATAGCCTATGTCTTTGAATCACGCACGTCTGTGTGGAGGTCAAAAAAGCACTAGTCCCACGTCAGCACGGGTGTTTCATACAACGTGAGTCCAGGACTGGGAATCTGAACTTTGTTTTTTATTTGACAATAAAGCCTCAGTTAAAACCTGTTCCACATTTGAAAACATCACCGTTTTTAGTTGTAAAATATTTCTTGGCTCCTCAGGATTTGCTGATATTTCTCTAACTCTTCCTCTGATTCTGTTCACTTATCTCTTCACAGTTAAAAAGATATTCAAGGTATGTTAACAACAACAGCTTGATTTTTATCCTATTGGCTTTCTGTGGGTAAAAAAAAAACAAAAAAAATTCAACACGAAACACCAGGCATCAGTGATTCAACAAGTTCAGTTTCTCAAAAATGTGTCCAGAGTGAACCCTCTTCCCAAACAAATCAATAAAGGATCTCTGAGAGAGAAAACAAGGATGCTGTCAGAGTTTCTTCCGGTTCCAGTCAGCATGTGGAAGTGCAGCTACAGGCAAATGCTAAGCTAGCTGTTTCATCTGTGAAGTGTTGTTTATCCATTGAATTATTTCCTTCCTTCAGATTTGCACAAGTCGTCGTGGGTGGAGAGAACAAAATAGTGGGAGCATCACAGATCTTGCTCTTGCTTTTGACTTTGAAGATGAAAATGTAACAGTCCTTTTGTCTGAACAGGCAGGAAGGCAAATTAAATAAATGAGTAATTAGAAGAACCTTTCCTTCCATTTCCAAGTTCTGGTGGTAAATTTCGGGGTTGAGAGCTAATTCAGTGTGAAACAAAAGTCCATCCTCATCCAGACTCAGCGCTGACACACATCCTCTCATCCTCCCTCCTTCTCCTTCGACTCCCAATTAAACCCCTGCCACCCTGACACAGCACTCCTGTCTCTCACTCAGGTGTTCAACCCTGTGAAATCCACTTTCTCTCTTCCTCTGCGCTGCACGGATGATGCAGCAGAGGCAAAGTGATGAGCTGGAGAGAAAAACAGCTGCCACACAGGGAGAGAGAAAGTACACTGCTTTTAGTCACATTCAACCTTTTATTTACAACCCTGCACTCCTATTCTTTAACCTGTGCTAATTTCCACCGATGAGTCGAGGTGAGGCGACTTTAAAAAACAGACAGATTCACAGCGTAGAGGAGGTCAAAGAAGTGATTTCTCCCCACTGCGAGGCTTCCCTCTAATAAAAGGCAGCAGATGGTTCAGGCCCACAGATCCTGTAAGACTGAGCCGCGTATTAAGCCCGTTGATTCACAGAGGAGGCCGTGGATTACTGCATCGGTTTATAAACACACTACATCTCCTTAAGAGGCTCTCCATTTAGACTGGAGGCGTCTGGGTGGCAGCACTCGGCAAATGTGAATGCACAGAGAGAGTTTAGATGGCTGTTCAGTTATATTGAACCCCTGCAGGATGAGACACAGGAGCCCAGGAGAGGCCAGACCAGTGCTGGAATGACACTTAATTAATCGATTAGGCTTTTTAGACTCACGATCGGATCAATTTGTTACCAAAAAAAGTCTGTTTCTTTTCGTTGCTTTCTTTTTAATATCACTATAGAATTAAACATTTTGGGACTCTCAACAAAACAAAACCAAGAACATCATCTTGAGTGCCAGGATTTCATAGCAGTTTTATGGTCGACTCGTCAATAAATCAATCAAAAATTTAAAAAAAAAGAAATAGTAGCCAAAAGCATCTATTAATAGCATAGCCAGTTATTTCCGTTTGATTCTGTCTGCTTTCTGTTCAAACAGAAGACACTTCTTCAGCGAGAACTGAAGCATCTTCAAGAAACTAAAAACCAGCTGCCAACAACGATGTTGCCTGAGCGATACCCAGTCCAATCAAGGTTCGTATCTGTCACGGTCCAAAGTTTAATACTTTGTGTCTTTGCCCCATTTTTAACTGATTAGCAAAAGAAGTTAAATGCAAGAGACAGAGACAGACAGGTTAACAGAAGGCAACTTTAATAATGTAGGTCAGGAAACCCACAAAATAGAATCAGAACAAAACCGAAGCAGAAAGACAAACACTGAAGACACAAGGAGCAAACAAAGGACAGCTGAGGGGACACAAATGGACACAAGGAATAATTAACTAATGAAACATCTGGTGTTCTTCCAAGTCAAACCAAGCTGCTTTTCCATCCCCAGTTTTAAATGCTCTGCGTTGAGCTGTTCTGTGCCTGCGATGGTAACCCTAACCCTGCTCCTAACACGCCCATCCATCAATACGTTTATACGACTTGCAGCAGCATCAAAACTTTATCCCAGCATTCCCACTGCGAGCGTGACATCAGAGGAAAATGGCCGCTGTGTGACTATGCTCCATTAGTAACCCCTGGCAGCCTCAAGATGAAAACACACACTAGCGATGGAGCTAATTTCAGGTGCCAATAATGTACATTTCAGTCCCCAGTCGGCCAAACATCACACCCATGATAAATACTGTGTAGGCACGCTGATCCTCAGTATATAAATCAGCGGACGCTCTGTAACTTAAATCTATTAATGAAATCTTAAATGTTTGTTTGTAAAGGTTTCAACATTTGAATCTTCCTGCCGAGTCAGGCCAGGTGACCACCATGCATAGACACTATATTCTGGTTACAAACTGATGATTGAAAAGCCGTTTTATTCCTTCCGCTGTAAATGTGCTGCGGGTCAAGGAACAGCACAGCGCGAATACAAATCACGGTGATCATTATTAACGACGAGGAGTGGGGCGCTCGGGGTCAAGAATGAGAGCTCAGATTGAACACGGAGCTCTCTCTCCTGAAGACTTCGGGGAGGTGGTATCAGTAATGAAGGTCAGAGGAGGCAAACAGCTGGAAAATTGCTGTAATCTAGCAGGTAATGTAATTTAGGTGAGGAGCTAAGGGCTTTAAATTACCCTGCTGGTGTCTGCTGCAGCACAGCAGCGAGAGCACAGGATCTGTATTAATGACATCTGAGAGCTCATAGCTCAAGTGTCGACTACACAGCGTCTCCCGGAGACCACCAGCAGGTTTATGGATCCTTATGAAAACAACAGAGGTGGCTCTAAAACTTTGGTAGTCTCTTCTGACGTTGGTCACAATTCACAGAGCGGGTTGATAGAAGTGATGTAAGAGCCCGTGAGTGAGAGCGTAGCAGCACTACAGTCCATCAGGACAACTGTGACACGTCGGGTTTTCAGTTCTCACGGCAACCATCAGACTTCTAAAGTTTATCATCAAAATGATAAATAAAATAAGACGAGAACAGACGGCAGCGTTTTCTTAATGAAGTTTCACATTAAAAGCCTTGTTAAGAAAAAGGGGTTTCTGTCCACTGAAACAATGAAGGGCTTTTAATTTGAAATGGACAGAGGAAGTGTTGTGATTGCAATTAAAGTCCCCATCAAACGGCTAATGGAGAGCTATTTGTGTTGGCATGGTTACGTGTTTCCAGGCCCCGCCCCTCCCGCCTCACAGTAATATAACCTTCAGTTCTCTCTCTGCGGCTGCACTCTTCTCATGTGGAAGCTTTTTTTTTCTGTTTTTTCTAAACCGAGGATGCTGCGTCTGCTGCACACACACACACACACACACACACACTGAAGGAAGCTAACAAGACCTCAGCAGCTCTGTGAGGCTGCACTTCAAGCTAACGTCAGCGAGTGAACATGCTCACAATGACGACGTCAACCTGCAGATGTTTAGCAGAAATGTCATTTTTGGGGTCTTATTAAAGGGAAACTCCACCATTTTTACACATTAAAGTGTGTTTACAGGTCTTGTGAAAGAAAAAGTATTTCATGGCTCCAGAAGAAGCTGCAGGAATCTCATAAAAATGCCTCCAGCAATGTAATTCAGTGGCTCAGTTGCATCGTGGGTAACGTAGGCACCAGGTTTGGAAAATGAAAGAAGAATGCATGGAATAAAAACATCAACATCTCTGCATCATTTGTTTTGAAATGTTGTTGTTTTGTTTTGGTCCAGAGTGCGACTCTTTCCAACACCTGCTGCCTGCATCACTTAATTATTTCCAGGAATCTTCCTCAGAAGTTTGTAGTAAAATATGGAAGTTAAGAGTTACTGAAGTTCATGAACGTAATGAAGATGCAGTGATGTGATGGAGAACACAGCAGAGTTTGACCCCTAAAGATCTACAGGAGGCCGTAACTGTAAGAAGAGGAACTCGTCCAGTCAGACACAAAGATAAGACTTGTTCGAGAGTTAGAATAACTGTAATATAATATTTAACAGCTGACAGGAAAAGAAATACAGTACAATTATAGCCCAGCTCGGCAGACACACTGTGGACCACGTCTGTGGAATTACAATGGGTCCGGCCTCGCTGAGGGTCTCGTTTCTGCCGGGCTGAGCTGTCCCTGAATAATTTATGTGACACTGCAAGGTTAGCATAAACCAGGGTACAAAACTCCGCTCCTCAGGCCCGCGTTCAGTCCAACCGGAGCACCAGCAGAACCTCATGCATCACGCGTTATCGCTGGCTGCTCACACATTTCATACCCCCCTCCTCCTTCAGCCACTCTGCCATTTTTCAAATCTGTGCAACAGACAACTCTCATGGATCAAACTGTCAGCTCGCTCGTTAAAGAAAACAAAAACTGCAAAGACAACTCGCACTCTTGCAGAGAGTGGATAAAAAACGTGGAATGAAAAGCGTAGAAAAGCTGCACAAGGGTTATTTCACACAACAGAGAACTGGAGACACTGAGATCAGGGATTTGGGGCTATTTTGCTGTTTTCTTTCAGAATAAAATGTCCAAAATAAACATTTAGGTCCGATTTCTGTTCTGGGCATTTATGTAACTTAGTGCAGATTAAATAGATTATTCATCATTCGCATATTTAAAGTCCAGAAGAAGAAGAAGAAGAACATATACAATAATTGTATCTATGTAAGTTATCAGAGATTGAGATGTTTACCTTCAGCTGTACTCTGTGTTTAGTGCTAATCTGCAAATGTGAGCATCCTTATAATCTAAACTGGGACGTTGAACATGTGTAACACAAAGCTGCTAATCATCAGAGTGGGATCAACTGACTTTAATCTAAGAACTCTGACTATAAAGTCTGAAATAAAATCGCAGAATTCCAAGAAAAAACGTCAGGATTCTTACAAGAAAAAGTATTTTTCTAAGTTTAACGTCAGAGTTTTTATCCTGGACTTTAATTCTGATGTTAAAGTCAGAATTCTTACGAAAACATCAGAATTCAAAACAAAAGTGTTTTTACTTGACTTCTGAATTTAAGGTGACAAAAGTTGGGAATCTGAGTTTCTATCCGTCTTTAATTCAGATATTAACGTCTCAATTTTGTTAAAAGTCAGAATTCTGATGAAAAAATTGAGTTCATGAGTTTCCCGTCTTGTCAGTGGCGCTGAACTCTGAGCCCACCGGTTCTCACTGACGACACTTTGGTTTCCTTCAGTACCTGGAACAGCTGCACACACACGTGTCTGGGACTACTTTCTGCGGCGGACTGATACATACGTGTTCACATTTTTTTTTTTTACCCACGACAAAATCTATCATAACATCAGGCTGTTCGTGTTATTGTGTCCACCCCCTCCCGTACCTGAGTGACAGACTGTATTTACAGTCAGACTTGTTGTCACGGTAACGCCGCTGCGCCATCACGTCCTCCTCTCTCTCTCTCTCTCTCTCTCTCTCTGTCTCTCGCCCGTATCACAAACAGATGATGGCAGCCCCATCCCGCCATGCTGCAGCTGATGTCACCGGTTACCGTGGCAACCGGTGTTCAACTGTGACGCTGAGCAGGAGGAGGGGTCCAGGATGTGTGTGTGTGTGTGTGTGTGTGTGTGTGTATTTAATCATGTGTTTTTATGAAAAGCTGATATCGAGTTGAGTTAATCCCGTCATGTTTTATTTCCAACATGTCTCATCTGTTTTATTATTTTTCTTCCTCTTCTTCTTTTAATCTTATATTTCTGCTGTAATCCGTTTTTGTTTCTGTATTATTCTGTTGTTGCCTCGTTTCAGACCTGATGGTTCAAACATGCAAAGCACTTTGTGGCTCTGTTGTGAAAAGTGCTGCATAAATGAAAAGATAAAAAATATATTCATATTATCATTGTTGTTATCATTATCAGTCCATATGTGCACAACACATTCAGGGAACATGTTAAACCCACATCAGGTCTCGATGAACGAATGATTGAAGTTTAAAATCTTAACTGATGTACTTTCTATAATCTGTTGGGAACAAAATGAAGCAAACGACGATCAACAGAAACCAAAATCATCAACCTCACTGAGGGCTGGATTCACTCCGACTGTCGGAGTAAAAAATTTAAATCACCGGCGGATGAACTCATGAAGCAGCTCATGATGTGACTCAGCAGTGAGCCTGAACGCACTCGACACCGTCTGGACTTCCTCCTGATGGCTCTGCAGGTGGTGTCTCCTCCCACACCTGGATCAGGACACCAGCGAGCTCCTGGACAGTCTGTGGCCGTACCTGACCGACACATAACATCCCCACAGGTGCTCAACTGGATTCAGGTCAGGGGAACAAGACGGGTCAGTCAGTGGCAGCAATGCCTTCGTCATCCAGGAACTCTGACCACATGATCGTGTGTTCATAATCTCAAATCATCGTTTTGTCTCTGTGTCAGAATTCTAACAAGGTTTCTCAGCCAATAGCAGAACACCATCGTTAGCCACAACAAACTGGCAGTCACATGTGATTTGTTGTTGTGAGGTGATGCAACAGAAGGGAAGAGATGGAACGACACATTTGGTGACTGAATGAGATCAATAACGACTTCATGGTGATTTCTGTCAGTACAAACTTGTTGTTTCTCTAAATAAAATCACTTCTTACTCAGAGGAGAGTCATTTCTCTGCATATTTTTACTACCTTGTGTGTTACAGAACCCTGCCACATACGGGGCACCATCTGGTGTGCAGAACAGAACCGGCCCGGTGACCCTCTCAAAGCACTCTTGTTCTGCTAGAGTACGACACGATGACACCGTGACCTCCAGCCGCCGTCACACACACGGACCTGACCTCGTGTCAGCACATGATCTGAAACACACTCCGGCTCCCGTGTACCTCCCAGCGCCACCAGACTAATCCTTTAATTTGAGATGAACAGCATTTTGACTATTAGTAATTCTGTTGTCCACTCACCTGGATCATGTAGAGCTGAGCGATGCGGTACTCCTCCACGCTCATCGGCATGGGGATGCGGTACTCCTTGATTAGCATGTCTGTGGTTGGATTGGGCCGACTCTATATGTGTGTGTGTGTGTGTGTGTGTGTGTGTGGAGGGTAAGGAGTGCACGAGGGTAGTCGCTCCTCTCGGTCGGCTTCGCTACCCAAGCAGCATGTTCAAACAGCGAGGATGGGAGTCATCGTTATTCACACCTGAGGAGAGAAGAGAAAAGAGTGTGTCGATCGTAGCGTCCAGGAGGAGTTAGCATGTTTGTCTCAAGGATTACAGCCCCCGGACACAAGCCAACACATCCCGTGTGTGTGTGTGTGTGTGTGTGTGTCCTCCAGCCCTCCCACAGATCTATTACAAGGTAATCCACTGACCTAGCAACATGCCTGAAATCCCCCAGCAACCTAAATCCCGACTGTGTCCACACACACCAAGATTCAGCCAAGTTGTGGTCAACGTTTAAATCCAACAAAGCTCTCTCATCTTCTGCACAGACGGTTCAGCACTGCACCGTACAACAATACTCAGATTACTTTTTATTTTTCCTCCTACTTCAAATGAATGAAGCGGAACAGAAGTTTGATGTTTTTACAGATTAAAAAGGGTCAATATGTAAGAATTCGAGTTGAAAACACCCAAGAACTGAATGAAATGATGGACAAAATGTAAAGAAATGACGGGTTTTGACATTGTGACGTCTGTGGAACGAGTTCCAGAGAAATCTACTGGAGTTAGCATGCTAACCAGCTAGCCTCACAGTCCAAAGCTCCTGTGCTAGTAACGTTACCAACACCAACAACCCGACACCGGTGCTCCCAGCTCCCGGTCTGGACCGCTAGAAGACAGTTACTCAGTTTCATTCGGGTTTGTCATTTATTTACGTATTGTTTAACTCTGTTTTTTGAGAGAAATATCTGTCTCTGTATCTGTTAAATGCTTCGAAATGCTAACTGAGCTACTTGCTAACAGCAGAAGCCAAAGATAGCTGAAGCAAAGAGTTCAGTGAGCAGCAGTTAGCGGTTACCCTAAAGTCTCAACTGAGAAACCACAAACATCAACCTCATGGAGACCTCATCCAACACAAATACAATAAAGACTTTAAATACACACACACACACACACACACACACACACACACACACACACACACACAATGAAAACACTCTTTGGGAACTTAAACAACTCATAATGCAGAGAAAATGCTGTTTTCTCACATATATTGTAAAAATAACTGAGTCCTAAAAACCTTATTTCCTCTAAACAAGTGAAAAATATGTTGCTGGATGAGATGAGAAGTTAAAGGTAGAATCAGTAGGATTTTTTTGTCCCAGCTGTTCCTGAACGCACCACAAAGACAGTTGATTGTTGAGTCTCATTCCCAGGACGTCAAATAGACACATGTTGGGTTGGTAAAGCGTCCCGAGCAGCAACAAAGAGAGAAAATCAGAAACTCTCTGCAGATACGAGACACTAACACGCCTTTTCTCCACATTCCAGCCTCCCTCTCTGTCTGTTTACGGCTTCTTACGGCTTTTTACGACATCCATAATTCACCTCAGATGCATCAAACTAAAGTACCGAGCCTGTTTTGTAAATGTGAGGAGGAGAAAGTTCAGGAGGAGAAGTCAAAGTACACATGAATTAAGTATTCTTACTTTGTAACTTCTCACCTCTGATTATTTTTAGGGATGTATGATGTTGGATTTCTGCTGATATCTGATATTTTTCCAGCTGTTTTTGCCTTCTGATGCTGATTCACTGTTTTTTTTCTCCACCTAATCACAGAGAACATCTGTGAAAACGAGCAATTTTTTGCAACTCAGCACAAAGAAATAAAAGAGGCGTTGATGCAGCTTCACTGATTTCTTTCTAGCTTTAAGATGAAATCATGTCAAACACAAACATGTGCGATCTGGTGCTTAATGTAAAATATGTCTCTCTAAACTGTTTTTCACTGTAGAGTCACTCTGGTGTTGTTTGTGTCTTCTCCTCGGGGATTAGAGGAAAGAACAGATTCATGTTCCTGCTCTCACTGGGAAAAAGAAAAGAAACTTCTGCTCCTGAACCCGCAGAGCTTCAGTCATTCCCATGATGCCTTTAATCAACAATAACTCCAGGTATCAACACTGCAGGCCTCTGCATGAACCCTGATGAAGATTCAGATCCCAACTGCTCTCCAGATGAGGCATCGTCGCTGCGCTCTGATGCAATTACAGCGGGGAAGATGGAGTGGTGCTCCCCCCCGAAACTGTGAGGGAATAAGTCCCTGACCGACAGAAGAGCTGCTAAATATAGAGACAGTAACCCTCACCAAGCAAGATGTGAGACAGACAGGCTGACAGACAGGCTGACAGACAGACAGACAGACAGACAGACAGACAGACAGACAGACAGACAGACAGACAGACAGACAGACTGACAGACAGACAGGCTGACAGACAGGCTGACAGACAGACAGACAGACAGACAGACAGACAGACAGACAGACAGACTGACTGACTGACTGACTGACTGACTGACAGACAGACAGACAGACAGACAGACAGACAGACAGACGCAAGTCTTTTGTTTTTCGTTCGCCTCCGTCAGACGAGCGAGCTGTGAGTCAGCACATCAAACACCTGAAGAAGGAACTGAAGACGACACCAGAGGAACGTCTCATCTTAAAAGCAAAGATGCTGCCAAATGTTTATGTTTTACATGTTTCTTAAACTAATTAATCTTTGGGCTTTGGACAAAAATGATACACCTGCAAACATCACCACAGTACGGAGGCCCTGAGGGGAAAGTGAAGATTGCTTTTTTCTTCTGGTGATCAATTTTCTAACCTGATCTAAAGTGTTTTCTCTCTTCTGTATTTATGATTTGAGTGCTGGTGGGGAAAAAAATGTTTGATTATAAGTTTTTACTGTATATAAAAAATAAAAGAATCAGGATGTTTTTTTTTTCTTCTAGAGAATTATTTGCGTGAAATCGAGACAGAACATTTAACTTTTATTTATTTTTTTAAAAACAGTGAAAAAAATTAAACCAAGAAGGTAAAATAATTTCAGGAGAAATGTTTGTCTTGTTTTTTATGTTTGAAAGTGAGTGAAAAAATGTTTTCAGGAAGAAAAAATAAATAAATCACGCATGAAACCTAGTAAAAAAAAAAAACAGAAGAAAATGTTTTGGGTTTTTTTTCCAAAAGAAAAAATGTCCTGAATTTATTTTTAAAAACAAAAATAAATAATAATAATAATAATAAATAAGGAACCTGAAGATTGTTCTGGCCAAACATTTTTCTCCACCATCTCTCAAATCATGAACACAAAGAGAGAAAACATTTTAAATCAAAGTTCTGCAGCAACATGATGTTTTCACATGTATCATTTTGTCCAACCAGCATTTCAAAACACACAATCATGAACATTTGGAGCCATTTCTTTCTTTAAAATAACGTCTGAAGGACAATCCTACATTTGAATAAATTCAAGAGAAAAACTTTTTATTTTTGTTTCTTCACTTTAACTTCACACTGAATATCAGACGGATCTTGTGTTTATTCTCAGACATGATCTGTGTTTAACATGAGCAACTAAATCATGAGCTGATTTCCCAGCACTGCTTGGTTTAGTGTGTTTGTTTGTTGGTTTGTCAGCAGGATTACACAAAAACTACACAACAGATTTCCACTAAACTCAGAGGGGGGATGAGTCTCGACCCAGAAAAGACCCACTTAACTTTCGGTGCAGATCCAGATAACGTTGTGAGATTGAGTATGTTTTTTTTTGTCATATTGTTATTTCTCAGAGGATAACTGATGGATACTGATGAAAAAATCAGGCATTTTTAAGTGGCTGGTATCTACGAGTGAGAACAATTTGATGCAGATCCAAATAAAACTGATTTATTTATGTTTTATTTGACATTGGATCGGGTTTGATTGGATTAAACGGGAGAGTTTTGCTCTCCGCTCAGTGACTCAACCCTGAAACTACAACATTAGAAGAAAAACAAAATCCTGCCTCTTCTTTGGCAGACGACCACAAACTTTACTTGCATTATGCAGAATTACAGGAAGCACTCATCAGTCCACATGTGATGTATCTGCTTCGGAGTCCGGCTCCATTCTCTCTAATTGCTTTGGGTTCAAACCAACGCTGATGGCTGATTTCCCACAGAGCGACTCAACCACAGCAAAGAGGAAATTAACTCTCCACCTCCACCTCCACCCACTCTGATCCATTTAACTGATGAAGTTCTGACTCAGTAAAGATGGAGAAGCAGCGTTCAGTAAGTTTGGGCCTCACATCGGGAACAAACTCCCAGAACTCCCTCTTTAAAATTGAGGCTGAAGACCTTTTTGTTTTCTGCTTCTCGAGGCTTTGAACTGCACCTTTAATTACTTGGTCTCATCTTCTAGTTTAGCTTATTTTCCTATTTCTTTACTTTCTGTTTTGATGTTTTGTTTCTTGACGTCTTCCTACTTGTTTTTAATGTATTTTAATATAATTTCATGAAGCACTTTGAGTTGCCTCGTGTCTGAATTTTGCTCACAAATAAAATCACCTTGCTTTAATTGTTTCAGCCATTTTTAAAAAGCAGAAATATAAAACATTTGCAGCTTTAATTCAACGTTAATGACAGTAAATGAAAAGTCCTTTGGGGTTTTGGACAAAAGACACAACTTGAAGACGTCACTTTTGGAGACTAAATGATTAATCATGAAAACAATCTACAGATTATGACATGTCGATCATCTCGTGTGTGAACATTTCCACCGTGTCGTCACACTATAAGAGCAGTTCTAACGTGTGACGGTCACGTTTGGTTCATGAGTCGCTGAACGTGTTGGCAGAACGATATCCAGTGAATTATCATAATTACGAGGACACCTGGATTAAATACAGACACACAATCTGTCACACTGCAAATTCAGCAAGAAGAAGCTGCAGCATCGCGTCGCAGATCAGAGTGTGATGCAGTCGTTCGTTCACAGAACGGATTCAAACCACCGATCATCTGAGATAATTCATCCCCTCGGGACAAAGAACGAGCACCTGTTGTATTATAATATCGACTGTATCGTTAAGATGCAACATGGCTTCGTATGGAAGCCCAGAAAGGCCAAAATATTAAAGTCTGATCTAAATAGTTTTCTCTACCTAAGAAAAAAAGTTTAGTTCTTTCTCTTCAATTCTTCCTTATGACTATGAGCCAAAGTTCCCTTAACTGTGGGACTTCTGTCAGTCGTGCTCAGATTATGAAAAACAATTCAGAATTGAAGATATTTGCAGAGCATTTTGTCTTGGTGGCTGCACAGATCGAGCGTGCAACAAATGTGCATGATGGTCAACAAAACAGACGAGTCCACGCAGTCGTTTTGTCAACAGACCAAACTCCAAAGATTTTCCTTTTACAGGGAAATCGATGATGTAAAACAGACAAACAGAAAAATCCTCTCATCTGAGAAACTTCAATATGAAACATGTTGGCATCTTTGCTTGAAATAATATCGATTAATGTGCCTCAATTTATTAATTAAACATTTAGTCCACAAAATGCCAGTTTCACATCTTGTTTTATCCAACAAACAGCAGATTATCAGCGCCGATTAACGTGATTAATGTGTAATCTCGTTCAAATAAGATTACAGATTTAAAACATGCTGCAGAGATCGTCAGCAGCCGAGGCTGAACTGCACCGAACGTCTGCTGAATATTTACAATCAGATAAAAAGGATCTGATTCAAACGTCACCTCCCTGATTGTCACAGCTTCTCCCCATCAGAGACGAGAAACTCGGCGAACGTGCAGCAACAACCGCCCGACGTGACCACGAGACACGTCGCACACAGGACGAGCAAACATTTCAGCAGCGAAGCGTCGCTCTGATCCCGAACACCAGACGTGAATCCATCATGTTTTCCTTTAAGAGAAAAGACAAATCCGCCCTCCAACAGCAGCAGCAGCAGCAGCAGCAGCAGCAGACACCTGCAGAACCTCAGACGAGTCCAACAAGGCAGACGTCCATGTTGCCGTCGAGTACCGGACCTGTTCTGACAACCGTCCAGTCCAGAGGAAACATGTTTTCTGCACGTGCATGTGACAGATTTACCTCTCAGAAGGCAGCAGCTCACCACGGCCTCCCTCTGGGCCGAGGCTCAGGGGCCACTGCAGATCCTGGTCCCACAGAGACCAGCAGCCCGGGCTTCCTTCCACCTCATCCCTGCGCTCGTCCGCCGTCGGCCAATCCTCACCGGCTCGCCTGCTCGCCCCCCCGATCAGGAAGGAGAGTCGCTTTTTAAATCCTCGCTGTGAAATAAGAGAAGGAATCGATTCTCTCTCTCTCTCTCTCTCCTCCACCTCTTCCCTCTCCTCTTCTCTCATCCACCTCTGTTCTGTTTTCCCTCTCTTCCCCCACCACCCTCTCCTCGCTGTCTCCACCTCCTCGGGACTGAGGAAGCTCTGTTACCATGGAGACGCATGAGGCTGAAGCCCGATTGGTGGAGTTTGTTGTGATGCAGCCGGTCGGTGGTGCAGCCCACCGGACCGACTGCCTGCTCAGAGAACATCATCTGCGAGGAAGTTCAGCACAGTCGGAGAGGAAACCAGAGACTTTAGATAAATGTAAATATAAACATTACATCCTTTAGATTTAGTGGAAATCTCACACATGCACAGCAAAAAAAAAATCCAATTTATGTTCATTGCTGTTATCATGTTTGCTGAATGATTTGTATTTTCCTCCAGTTTGCTTTTTTTATGTCATTACTCATGTTCATTCTTACTCTGTGAATATTCAATAACGAGCTCAATAGAACAGGTTGATGCCACGCTGTGATCTAAAAAACATTTGTACGCTCACTGAAGTGTGAAACAAATGTGAGTAACAGTCTGTAAGATGTCAGAGAAACGAGTCCGAGGGATGTTTTCAAATGTCTCACTTTGTCCGACAGTCTAAAACCAAAAGATTTCATTTGTTTTAGAGGCTGCGACCTGAGAAATGTTGGCATAACGAGGCAAAAAAGCTAAAAATCTTCATGTTTGTGAAGTTGAAGGCTTCTGAACATCAAGAGGAAACTGTGATCTAACAAGTTTTGGTATCATTTGTTCCACAATTTTCCAGAAAACAAGTAAGAAGTTTTGTTTCCACAAGACCTGTTCTGTCCGACCAGCAGCTCAGAAACACAAAAAAATTAAAAAGATGACACCAAACAAAATAAAATCAGATCTAAGAAGCTGTAACCTGAGACATTCTGGGGCTAAAACGTATCGTTGATCCTCTAATTAATATAGTTTGGACATTGAAACGGAGCTCTGATGAAAAAAACTCTTTTTTTAACGCTCAGCAGATTTCACGTTCTGCACATTAAACACTGTGAAACACACAAACCATAAATCATCTGCTGACACATGAGCTCTTCACTTCAGCTGTGATTATTTCCGAATGTGATACGCGAGCTGAGGCGTTCGGCGGTGACGTGCAGAACACGTGCATGAATCAGTTTAATCTGCTGCCACAGGCGGATCACCTGCTCTCATCATCATGCATCTGTTTGCAGGATGTCGTGACCGTCCTGCTTCTTCCTGCTGTGTGTTCGTCTCACCTGCGCCGGCCACAGAATCAGAATGAGCCAGCTGAGCGGCGCCAACGCAGGTTTCTCTCTCTCTCTCTCTTTTTTTTTGACTAACAAATCAGTGCACGAGGAAAAAAAAAAGTGTGCAAATGTCATTAATCCGGCGCGCAGCTGTGACGCCGCTCTGCTGCCTCGGCGGCTGTAATCTACATTTACATGTGGAACCTGCAGCAGCTTCGGCTTAAAGACTCGACGGTCGTTTAAAATGCAAAATCTGAACTCGTATGAAAATATGTGCTGTGGTTCTCAGAGACAATCACTGTTGCCCCTGTGTTTCAGATTTAATGCTAAGCTAAGATAGCAGCCTGCTAATGAGCGGCTCGAGCTGGAGGTATTTCTCTGAATGAGACCTGAGTGAGCTGAAGGCGTAGGATAAACTCCATGACTCACATGTCGACGCTTTTTTAAACGCGTCTTTAATTACATCCAGCCAACACGTCTCAGAGGGCCTGAGGTTAAAAATATCCCACCTGCAGCCAGACGGGCTCTGTGGGGGGATTGTGTGGCTGCTGCCGCTTCAACATCCAGCGCACAGAACTGCAGAACCGAGGCTGAACCCGAAAGACCACAGCAGATCACAGAAGGCAAACTTAAACAGAGATTTAATCTACTGGCATGCCAACCAAACAGGAAGTGAGGCCGAGAATGAGAATGAGCTCTGCCATTTGTGCAGCGGTACCTCGACTGCAGCCTCCGGTTTTTATCTGTGAGCTGCAGGGAAGTGTGTGCATCTTCAGAATGAAATGACTTGTTGATGGGTACTCCGCCCAACACACACACACACACACACACACACACACACACACTTTATCTGAGCATCAGCAGAGCACCAGGCTAACAGAATCAAGCTCTGCTCTCCAAACACCACAGTCCTGCTCTACACGCAGATCCTGGTCGGGAACATCTGCCGCGATTACAGCAGTTAATTTGTGATGCTGTCAAACATCAGCGGCTCGGATCAAACAGCAGGTCGCTCTGCGTCGGCTCCTGTGGTGCGACTGACGGCATTTTGTCAGGACGTCACACGCGGCATGTGTTCGGTCAAACTCCCAGAGGATTGTTGTTACTGCGACACAGAGGAGATATCGTGACCTACAAATCTTGTTTGTAACATGTTTGTCTTTGTCTCCACCACAGAGACATGTCTCCATCTTTACACAGACCTGACTCCATCTTTACACAGACCTGTCTCCATCATCTTTACACAGACTTGTCTCCATCTTTACACAGACCTGTCTCCATCATCTTTACACAGACCTGTCTCCATCATCTTTACACAGACCTGTCTCCATCTTTACACAGACCTGTCTCCATCTTTACACAGACCTGTCTCCATCATCTTTACACAGACCTGTCTCCATCATCTTTACACAGACCTGTCTCCATCTTTACACAGACCTGTCTCCATCATCTTCACACAGACCTGTCTCCATCATCTTTACACAGACCTGTCTCCATCTTTACACAGACCTGTCTCCATCATCTTTACACAGGCCTGTCTCCATCTTTACACAGGCCTGTCTCCATCTTTACACAGACCTGTCTCCATCTTTACACAGACCTGTCTCCATCCTCTTTACACAGACCTGTCTCCATCTTTACACAGACCTGTCTCCATCTTTACACAGACCTGTCTCCATCATCTTTACACAGACCTGTCTCCATCTTTACACAGACCTGTCTCCATCATCTTTACACAGACCTGTCTCCATCATCTTTACACAGACCTGTCTCCATCTTTACACAGACCTGTCTCCATCTTTACACAGACCTGTCTCCATCATCTTTACACAGACCTGTCTCCATCTTTACACAGACCTGTCTCCATCATCTTTACACAGACCTGTCTCCATCTTTACACAGACCTGTCTCCATCATCTTTACACAGACCTGTCTCCATCTTTACACAGACCTGTCTCCATCTTTACACAGACCTGTCTCCATCACGTCTTTACACAGACCTGTCTCCATCTTTACACAGACCTGTCTCCATCATCTTTACACAGACCTGTCTCCATTACGTCTTTACACAGACCTGTCTCCATCACGTCTTTACACAGACCTGTCTCCATCTTTACACAGACCTGTCTCCATCATCTTTACACAGACCTGTCTCCATCACGTCTTTACACAGACCTGTCTCCATCACATCTTTACACAGACCTGTCTCCATCTTTACACAGACCTGTCTCCATCAATAATTGTTTAACTGATAAAAATCTAATACTGTTGCACACGATCAAATATCAGTCACAGGAGACATTTCACTGCAGTTACTTTAGTAGGTTTTTGAACACATGCCTCTTGTTTGTAATGGAGTATTTGTATATTACACTGGTACGTTTATCTCAGTAAAGGCTCTGAATGCTTCCTCCGCCTCTGCTCAGCTGACTGAAGATAACAAACTACAGATGTGAGATGTTGTCACTGACCTGCAGTCCATCTTCAGGGTCGATGTCCACCCTTCCTTCCTGTGAATGAAAAATAACAGCTGAGATGAGACTCAGTGGCTGATGTTTTTTTTTTTTTTTTTTTTTTTTTGAATGAAGCGTGCACGGTTACATGAATTCAGAGCTGGAGAACTACGACACATCTCTCTGACAGTCAGACACAGCCGATATGGAGCAGAAGTCGTGTTTCAAAACAGTTTCCTTCCTCAATCCAGTTTGAGAAACACACACACAAAAAAATGTAACAGGACAGAGTGCAATATCATGAAATCTAACCTCTAATTTAAATATTTAAAAAAAAAAAAAAAGGACTTCTGTGTATGAAATTAGCTGGAAGTCTCTTTTCCTTGACGGATGCCAAACATGTTCACCCACAGATAATTTGATCATCTGACACTGTCAAAACATCACAACATGAAGAGAGGCGTGGGCAGCGAATGAGAGTGAACGCGGGCCTGACGCGATGGCCGGGTGATGAGAGAGGACGGGCTATTTTTAGCTCAGGGCAGTGGAGGTGGTGGAGGTGGAGGGAGGGAGGGTGGGGTGATGGCAGGGAGCAGTGTGATGGTGGCAGCGCTGCTAGCAGGGGTTAGTGGTGACGCTTCTCAAATTGCTCCGCTCTCCTGCATTCTGGTAAATGGCGGCGATGCATCAGCGTCTGAAGAGGAGGCAGCTAATCACCGTGCACGCCGTCCATCTGAGCCCGCCGTTACTTTGTGCATCTGTAATGATTCTCACTGCACTTAAGTACAAATGTATGAGAAATGAGGAGACACACACTGATTTGTTTCTTTTAAAGCCTTTGGTTTCTCATTTTTACATGTCAAACTAAGATTAACGAGTGTTGGTGGATCTTTAGGTCGCCTGAAGGCAGCAGAGCGTTTGAGTTGGTCGTCCACTGCAGGAGAAACGAAACAACTCACCAAGAAACTGTTTGTTGTAAAGATGCAGCTGATGTTTATTAATCTAGAAGGAGCGCTCTGTAGTTTCAGAGACGAAGTTCAAACTCAGGATTTTAATTAATGAACAATGTTTGAAGCTACAACAGTGGCAGGGTCCGCCACATAGAAACAAAATAGTAAATTAAAGCTGCGAGCAGCGTTGGTCGGGCCCTCGCAGTCCACGCACCTCGGGGGATGCTGCCGTCAGGGCTTCCGTACGCAACGCCTCGAAGAAGCCGTTTCTTTATAATTTGGTGCCCTGCTCCCGCTGGCATTAAGTAATGCACGCTGAAGACAGAAAAAAGAGCGTGTACTGCTGCATGATTCCCCAGACAAAGACTGAGTTGATGGTCCGCTTCTGGAGCTGGCTGACATGAGGCATGATGCAATGAAATAGTTTCAGGAAGAAGCTGAAAGTATCATCGTCCAGTAGCTGAAGAGAATTTTTTCTCCAGTTCTTCCAGCTGCTCTACACTCTGGCGATGATGTCACGCACTCTAGCTCACGCAATACACACCCATTATAAAATCAGAAGAAGGCCTAAAAATCCGTAAAACTAAAACTGTGATGATTTGGAAACCATAAGAGATTTTTAAAAACTGAATACATGCCCAACAGTTCAAGGTCTTCTCACTCTTTAAAAGGTGGAATGGTATCTGTAGCTCAAAGCATGAAGCACAAGAAGAGGTTGAAAGTCGATGAGTTTTGAAGAGGATTTTAAGATTTTCCCATTTACTTTCCATTCAAACTAATCAGACTGCGACCAGATCGCCATCTATAGGCCGATTTGCACCAAATTTTACACAGAGCCTCATCAGTCCATGGAACACAATTATGAACATTTACGTGATAATCAGACCGTATTTTGTTTAGATGTGCAAGATTGTCTGCTTTCAACACAATATGCAGGAATTTTGTTGCAGGTTCCCTGCTCGGGCCCTAATAAAGAATCTCTTCAAAAACAATAGGGTCCTCGCAGGTTCCCTGCTCGGGCCCTAATTAAGGATCCATGGCGGGACTCAAACCCAGAGCAGAAGCAAAGCCTCCATTCACATCCTGCTCTACCACCTGAGCTAAACACCATTATGAGTTCACACTGGATGAATAAACACAATGAGTCCCGCCCACAGACTTTCTGACGAATGCAGGTGGAGCGCGCTGAAAAGGGGCGGTCTCGCTCGTTTCCCGCGTGAAATTAGTGGATTTCCCTCCAAAACTGTAGATGTGTATTTAAATAGCTGTTGGATCGTCACTCTGGTTCCAGCGGCTCTACACTGAGGACACGAATACGGTCAGTAAACGCTTCTGTACGAATCTGCTTTATGTGTGTGCTTACCTGCTCAGTTCAGGTGTGTTCATGTCTGTGTGGGAGTTGTATAGATCTCAGGTGATTAGCCCAGGTGATGTTCCTTTATATCAAAGAGCTCCACATTGCAAAGTAACCTCCATGTTGTCTCAGCCTAGTGCCGGTTAAAATGGAGCCAGCCTCCCTCTCATGTCGGTCAGATTTGTTTTTGCCTCAAATGTTTCTGAAATAACTCTGAACACGAAACTGTAGACGTCTCGTGTAACTGTTTAGTGTTGAGATAAATTCGGCTGGAACATAATCCCCTAATTACATCCACTTAAACGCGCCGCGGACTGTATGTTTTGCCCAATGCACCAAACTCCATTGTGATTTTGGCCGTTTTATATCTGCGGTGTTTATTACATGAACACTGCACAGTTAAGTAAATTTGGGTCACTGTCTCAGAACAAGTCGCTTTTTTCGTTAAATTCGGCTTGAAGTATTATTTATTTATTTATTATTTTAAACGGCATGAAAGCTGGTTAGCTAACGTTTACTGGTCAGTTTAAGTCAGTGGTTATGTTAGCTAGCTGAGTTTGTTGGAGATGCAATGCAAGGTTTGGAAACATGTTACCAGCGGCTCAGCTGCTTTATTAACGGGCTACTGACACTATAATGAGCTTATAAAGACGTCTGGGTCATTTCATCGTTGTGTTTTTACAGACGGGTTTGCATGTTAGCTAAGGTGTGTGTCTGTTGGAGAGTGTTAGCATGACGCCATTATCGTGCTGTGTAATGTTAGCTTGTTAATACTATCATCTTTACAGCTGAATATCTGAGTACAGCACAGTTAGCTAACAGGCTCCAGGTGCTCAATAATGTCTCAGTATGTTAGTATGTCAGCATCTAGAAGGTCATTTTGAGCAGCTAAAGTAGTTTATACACAAAATAAGCAGCCTCATTGTAGCTGCACAGCATGTATTCAGTGTGTTTGTCTCAGTTTTGGTTTAATGTGTTACTGCAATCACTGCACTGTGTGTCAAAAGATAGACTTTGAAATCATATTACTCGTGTATAAAGCTCTTAATGTTCTCAGAACTTATTACATTTGGTTTACATTTGTTTTACCTTTAAAAAACACATTTATTAAATCAGATGAAAGTAGATTTTATAGTGCAGAGTGATGTGAGACTCCTGAGGTGATGTCATGCACGTGGTCACAGACCGCTATATCATTCTTTATTATGAAATGATAATCCTGTAAGAAATCCCATTTTGCCAGATGTGTCTATACTCTGTCCATACATCTTTTTTCTGCTTACAATCAGAATATGTGTATACACACAGACATATATGCATGTAGTCATCATGTTATACTAAAGTGCCTCCTCCTCTCTCCAGGTGAACAGTGGGACTTGTCTTCAGCTTCAGGTGGAACAGCTCTGACCTGTATGGTGATCAGACCCGGAGAGGAGATACACCTGGTCCAACCAGGTCAGTGCAATATAGGTGCAAAAATTAGAGGCAGAAAGTGTGAGTTTTGTCAATTTCTGCTCATTAATACTCTATGATCAGTAAATGATTTTAGAGGATAGTCGAGTCTCATTCACAGGTCGTTGAATACCGACAGTTTGGGTTGGCAGAAGCCATGACAGTGTCACTGTTGGGACACTAGTCTTTCTCCCTCTTTTTCTGTTTGTCTTTAAAAAAGCTAATTAAAAAGGCAAACAAATTTGCAAGCAAGCAATGTACAGGTTAGTTCAATGGGGAATAAAAGAAGGAAGTCATAGTATTTTAATATTTACTAAGTGCGATATTGTAGCCAGCTGGCATTGTTTCAGTTTAACGAACACCTGCATTTATATATATTATGAATTATATAATTATATTTTATTTAACATGTATATCTCCACTGTTCAGCCACAACATTAAAACAACTGACAAGTGAAGTGAGCATTGATCATCTTGTTACAATCAAATGTTCTGCTGGGAAACTTTGAGTTCTGTCATTTCTGTGGATTCTCTTTGACAAACACAGCCACCCAAACACCGTTCAAACCAACTGCACCCCCTCATGGCAAAGAACCCAAGGCCTCAAACTGGTCTTCTCATTGTCCAGATCCCACTTCAGCTGAGCATCTGCTGGATGCGCCAGAACCAACTCCAATCCATGTTGGGGCCCCCATGGATCGGTCTTGGCTCTGACTGCATCCAGTGGAAGCTCAGCTGGATTGAGATCTGGGGAATGTGGAGGTCATATTGACACCTTGAGCTCTTTCCCACGTTCCTCGGGTCGTTCCTGAGCAGTTTTTGCAGCGTTGCAGGCGCGTTGTCCTGCAGGGGGCGCACTGCCACCAAGGAGTGCTGCTGCCATGAGAGGGTGTACTTGGTCCGCAGCTGTGTTTGGGTGACTGGTGTTCGTCAAAGAGACATCCACACGAATGCTGGGACCCATGGCTTCACAGCCGAACATGGCATTGGAACAAAATCATCCATGTTATTTATTTCACCTGTCACTGTTATAATGATATGACTCTCAGTGTATACACATGTTAAATACTCTATATATGTCTAAAATATCTATATGTCTATATTTCCTCTCAGTAAATCAAAATCTGATTGACCTGATTTGATTTGATAAAGCAAAACCTGTTTGAAATACTTGTACTTCCTTTGAACCCTGTTGGTTTTGAGCTGGGACTTTTACATTTAAATGGACAGCTTCATTTATGTAGATTCAACACTAACATTAGCCTTGGCGTATTCCCCTAGCAGGCCACTAATAAGGATCCTATTCAGTTTCTGACGTGCAGCTGTGTGGTGGTGAAGTTTTTGGTTTAGAAGCGGTTCTTGTTGTCACATTCATGGTAGAGGTGCAGCAAACTGAGCTGTAAACACCAGCAGAATGACCGGAGACATGTTAATTTTTGGTGGCTTGTGTAAGGTTTGTTAGCAGTAGCATTCTTATTCATGGTAGAAGTGCAGCGGATTGAGAGCTACGACACCAGCAGAACTGAGCTGAGACGTGTTGTTTTGGAGGCCTTGTGGTGTAGAGCTTTCTGGGGACAAAAGTTCAGTAAGAGCAGTCCCGTTGTTAGTGGTCTGCTAGGCAAACCTGGTGTTATTGTAATTTATAGTTTAACTTGGCCAGACTTCAGCTATCTTCAATGGCAAATGCCCGAGTGCAGTCCATCGGAGCTGTAAGCAGTGTTTTCCATGAATGGCAGTAGTCAGGCCTTTGATCAGTTGCTGGTATTGGTAATAGCGTATCTTACGAGCCCTCGTGCGATCCCGCCAACTTACAGGTCCCTCATGTTCAGACACCTATGGTTGGTAGAAGCGTGCACATAGTGTGCGTGTTTAGCTTGGGCTTCGGCCTGGCTAGGGACATGCTCAGGGCCACGGTAGAAGCTAGCCTGACGCCACTAAAGCGGCTTGGATCTCTGCCCTCAACTGTCCATGACGATTTCCCTCGCGAGTTCAGTGTGTATGGGCGCGATGCCTTTGCTTGAAGATAATGTTGAACCTCTGTGATAAAACTAAATGAAAACAATTGCAGGAATTCATTTTCTTTGCAACTGTGTGCAACAGCATCCTGCTTGATAACACCAAGCAGAGATCATTACAAAGCTGTTACAGGGCCCTCGGCCTTAATGCCCAGCAGACCACTGATAACGATCTGAATGTGTTGTGGTGACATTTTTTCTTTGGAAGCAGTTGTTGTTGTTGTTGTCATGTTAATGGTAGAGATGTAGTGAAATGATAGCTACAGATACTTTGAGTGGTTGTTAATTTGTCTGAGTACTTCTGAGTGTATTGAAGGTTTGTTTTTAGTTCTTGTACATGTGCACTTGAGCGCGCAACTGTGTGCTCAGAGAGTGCTTGATAAGCTTTATGAAGCCTTTGGAGTTGTTGTCTTGTGAACTGATAGCTACAAACAGCTTGAGCGGTTGTTAGTTATTTTGCACCCTTCGGAGTGTATTGAAGGTTTGTTTTTAGTTCTTGTACATGTGCACTTGAGCGCGCAACTGTGTGCTCAGAGAGTGCTTGATAAGCTTTATGAAACCTTTGGAGTTGTCTTGTGAACTGATAGCTACAAACAGCTTGAGCGGTTGTTAGTTATTTTGCACCCTTCGGAGTGTATTGAAGGTTTGTTTTTAGTTCTTGTACATGTGCACTTGAGTGCGCAACTGTGTGCTCAGAGAGTGCTTGATGAGCTTTATGAACCCTCGGAAGTTGTTGTTCTGCTGGCGAAAACATCGTGGTATGAAGCTTTTCAGGCTAACATTGTTAGCTAAACAATGTTGAGTGCCGTAAGCTACAATAGCCAGTTCGCCACTGTAGAGTTCCAGGCACCAAAGTTCAGTAATAGCAATCCAGTTGTTTGTGGTCAGGCTTGTGTGAACTGACCAACCAGACCAGACTTAAGTCCAACCTCAAAACCCACAGGATTCAAGGAGAGTTTTTACAGCCACTGGATAATCACAAAAAATGTATATAAAAAATGTATCTTGAAATAAAATGTAATTGAAAATACATGTCTTCTCACTATTAACAACTTGACTCTCTATGAGTCCTGTTAATAGCTCACAAAGTGCGTTATTTGACAACCTGAGAATGAGACTCAAAAAGCAGCTGTCTTTGTACAGAATTGCTTTATAAGTATGCCGGCATCATGCAATATATCAATTAATTAATAATTGTCCTCCATAATGCAGGACACTGGCTTGTCTCACATGGCCTCTCTAAGATCTCAACTTTCTGCTTTTAATGCTGATTAACTTAATCTATAATAATATATCATGTTTCATCAGCAAATGTTTAATATTGATATGAATCGACAAAGTAACTAGTAACTAAAGCTGTCAGACAAAGTACTGTGAAAGTATGAATAATATAGTTAAAACTAAATTTATGCAAAATATGAAAATTATTTAACATGTATATATATATATATATATATATATATATATATATATATATATATATATATATATATATATATATATATATATATCTATATATACACTGTTCAGTTGAAACATTAAAACAACTGACAAGTGAAGTGAGCATTGATCATCTTGTTACAATCAAATGTTCTGCTGGGAAACTTTGAGTTCTGTCATTTCTGTGGATTCTCTTTGACAAACACAGCCACCCAAACACCGTTCAGACCAACTGCACCCCCTCATGGCAAAGAACCCAAGGCCTCAAACTGGTCTCCTCATTGTCCAGATCCCACTTCAGCTGAGCATCTGCTGGATGCGCCAGAACCAACTGCCATCCATGTTGGGGCCCCCATGGATTGTTCTTGGCTCTGACTGCATCCAGTGGAAGCTCAGCTGGATTGAGATCTGGGGAATCTGGAGGTCATATTGACACCTTGAGCTCTTTCCCACGTTCCTCAGGTCGTTCCTGAGCAGTTTTTGCAGCGTTGCAGGCGCGTTGTCCTGCAGGGGGCGCACTGCCACCAAGGAGTGCTGCTGCCATGAGAGGGTGTACTTGGTCTGCAGCTGTGTTTGGGTGACTGGTGTTTGTCAAAGAGACATCCACACGAATGCTGGGACCCATAGTTTCACAGCCGAACATGACATTGGAACACAATGATCCATGTTATTTATTTCACCTGTCACTGGTTCTAATGTTGTGGCTCTCAGTGTTTACACGTGTTAACTGCTTTTTACAGACACACTCAAAACCTCCCAAAAAAGGCTAAAAACTTCCACAAATACAAACAAAACCTCCACAAATACACAAAACATTCTCAAATATACTCAAACCTCCACAAAAAACTTTAACAAATTCACTAAAAATTTCCATAAATTCACTAAAAACTTCCACAAATAGACACAAAACCTCCACAAATACACTCAAACCTCCACAAATACACAAAAAGTCCATAAATTCACTAAAACTTCCACAAATATACACAAAACCTCCACAAATACACTCAAACCTCCACAAATCCAGAAAAAACTTAAACAAATTCACAAAAAATTTCCATAAATTCACTAAGAACTTCCACAAATATACACAAAACCTCCACAAATACACTCAAACCTCCACAAATACACAAAACGTCCATAAATTCACAAAAAAAGTCCATAAATTCACTAAAACTTCCACAAATATACACTAAACCTCCACAAATACACAAAAAGTCCATAAATTCACTAAAAATTCCACAAACATACACAAAACCTCCACAAATACACTCAAACCTCCACAAATCCAGAAAAACTTTAACAAATTCACTAAAAATTTCCATGAATTCACTAAAAACTTCCACAAATATACACAAAACCTCCACAAATACACTCAAACCTCCACAAATCCAGAAAAAACTTAAACAAATTCACAAAAAATTTCCATAAATTCACTAAAAACTTCCACAAATATACACAAAACCTCCACAAATACACTCAAACCTCCACAAATCCAGAAAAACTTTAACAAATTCACTAAAAATTTCCATAAATTCACTAAAAATTTCCATAAATTCACTAAAAACTTCCACAAATCGACACAAAACCTCCACAAATACACTCAAACCTCCACAAATACACAAAACGTCCATAAATTCACAAAAAATGTCCATAAATTCACTAAAACTTCCACAAATATACACAAAACCTCCACAAATACACAAAAAGTCCATAAATTCACTAAAACTTCCACAAACATACACAAAACCTCCACAAATACACTCAAACCTCCACAAATCCAGAAAAACTTTAACAAATTTACTAAAAATTTCCATAAATTCACTAAAAACTTCCACAAATATACACAAAACCTCCACAAATACACTCAAACCTCCACAAATACACAAAACGTCCATAAATTCACAAAAAATTTCCATAAATTCACTAAAACTTCCACAAATATACACAAAACCTCCACAAATACACAAAAAGTCCATAAATTCACTAAAACTTCCACAAACATACACAAAACCTCCACAAATACACTCAAACCTCCACAAATCCAGAAAAACTTTAACAAATTCACTAAAAATTTCCATAAATTCACTAAAAATTTCCATAAATTCACTAAAAACTTCCACAAATCGACACAAAACCTCCACAAATACACTCAAACCTCCACAAATACACAAAACGTCCATAAATTCACAAAAAATGTCCATAAATTCACTAAAACTTCCACAAATATACACAAAACCTCCACAAATACACAAAAAGTCCATAAATTCACTAAAACTTCCACAAACATACACAAAACCTCCACAAATACACTCAAACCTCCACAAATCCAGAAAAACTTTAACAAATTCACTAAAAATTTCCATAAATTCACTAAAAACTTCCACAAATATACACAAAACCTCCACAAATACACTCAAACCTCCACAAATCCACAAAAAACTTATACAAATTCATTAAAAATTTCCATTAATTCACTAAAAACTTCCACAAATCGACACAAAACCTCCGCAAATACACAGACCTTCACAAATATACTCAAACCTCCACAAATTCACTAAAAACTTCCACAAATAGACACAAAACCTGCACAAGAGACGTGAAACTACCACTGCTCTTCTTTCTCATCTTGCAGGTGATGGACAGTTGAAAGGACGAATCACCAAGATGAGCCAATCAATGGAGACGAGCCGCCACAGGAGCCTGAACCTGTACTTCACGAGGGGGATCAAACATGGCTGATATATCTGCAGTTCACTGCTCGTTTCTCCAGAACGAGAGCAGCCAGGAGCTGAAAGTTGTGGGCAGAGGAACAGGCTGCTGAGGACGAGTTGGACGACGGTTTCCTGAAATGAATCCTGATTTCCTGTAAATCAAGTTTTTTGGACTGACATGTTGTTCTCAGACTGTGAGACTCCCGAACATCCTCATCAAAATAGACTCTTTGGTTTCTGTCCGTCTGTGATGAAGCATCAAATGAGTCTCTTGTGAAACAGACCTGGTTCAGTTTGTTCACTTAATTCACATCATCTTTCTACAAACTCCCCTGTTTTTTATTGGCATTTTGCTTTTATTAAAGCAGAGAAGATGGAAACAATTAGGCAGCTACCGACCTACTCATCCTGTACGAGAAGCTTGGTTTTTTAAACTGAGTACTTACTAATAACAAATAGAAGATGAGACCTGGTGAGCAGAAATGTACTAATTTGAAAAAAAATCAAATGAGAAAACATTTAAAAATATGTAATGAAGAATATTTTCGATATTTTTTTCTTTGTAACCAAATGGAATCAAAATAAAGACATTTTCTTTGTAACTGTGTGACTGAAATGACTTATGTGACTGGTGCTTCTTGTCAACACCGTTTAGCTCTTGTGTGGGACATTTAATGTCTTAAATGTAGGCCACATGTTCACACCTTCACATCTAAATGTTGTTTAAAGTCTTATTTCACCTCTCAACTTTGTTTTTATTCCAACTGTGTTATGTTATTGTATACAGAATCGCATCCTCGCCCGTGGAGAAAGTGTTGCAGAATAACTGCAGACAAAGTGAACCAGAACATACAGTTCACATTTCCATTCACTTTCAGAGAGCTGAATGTGCTGAAAGGGAAACAGTACAGCTTGTTGGAACTTGTTCATCACTTCTTTTATTGAAACTCTGGACTTTAGTCATCATCAGATCCTGTCTGATGTTACAGAGTCGATGTGCTGCTGACAAGCCTCATCAACTGCTTCCCTCTGCCTGTGACAGTTTCACTTGTGTGGGTCTGACTTAAGTGTGGGCCACATGTTAAAGTCTTCAAGTCTTATTTTACCTCCAAACATTGTTTTTGTTCCCAACATGTGATGTCATTACTGTACAGAACTGCAGCCCCACCCACCGAGAAAGAACTGCAAAATAACAGCAATGACTGGAGACAGTCACAGGAAGTTACATCATATCATTCTCAATTATTAAGTGATTATTATTATTATTATTTAGCTGTTTTATTAAACTTTACAAGGGGGACAAACGTACAACATCTAAACTGCTCTCACAGTTAACATATAAACCTTGACAGTGGTTTACTTTTAATTTATTATGTTAATATTTATTTTTGTAAGGAGCAATATTTTAAATAATCTAGTGTGTGGTTCTTTGACCTTAAATGTTCAGCTGCTAGGACAGGATTTAAGTGACAGAGCTGACATGATGTCATCTCTGTTTGTCGGTCAACATTTGAGGTGATGAGGGCGGCACATGACCAGGATGTATGTCTTATTGACCTTATTTATAAAAATAATAATATGTATAATAATGTATTTATTTTTAGAGCACCTTTAAAAACAGTTTACATATTTAGTTTCATTATGATTTTGATGATTTACCACACAGGCAGTTGAGAGTCACAGTAAAGTTCAGTCCAGCCTGCTGAGATACGAATCACAAAACAAAAGGTGAAACACCTGAAAACAAAGGAGAAGAAATGGAGGAGGGACGGAGGACAGTGTGTTCTTTAGTGTTTAACGGTATGAGATTGTAAAAATGTCCACATTCCTCAGAAGCCTCACATTAAAGATATGTACAGATACGTTTGTCTTTTAACTGCTTCAGAAACACTGCAAAGAAAAAAGAAATTAAAAACTACCTGACAGGTTATATGACAGCAAAAATATAAGAAACACTCTCATAACATAATAAATATGTACAATGAACTCTGTAGGTATAATTTGCATTATTATCTGTACCATCTAATTATTCCACAACAAGCTCACCAGGTTAAAATAAAAAGATGTATAGTTAACTGAACATAATTTATGGTAAAATAATGTGTATTGCTCCATAATGTACTTAAAAAAATACACTAAACTGTATGTGTTTTTTTTTGTGTCTTATTTAACTTATTTAAAGAAAAACTCTTCTGTCTGCAGATGAGTCGGTGCGTCTCGTCTCAAAGACGCACAGCAACCACAGATTCAGACCCATCGATGAAGCTGCACAGGGTCTTAAATAAGAGCTCCAGAAGTCCCTGAAGCCCTTACAGGAGAACCTAAAGGTCTTTGAACAAGTTAAAGGAAACTGAGCTCAAACAGCAGAAGGCATCAAGGTCCAGGCCCGACACACAGAGGCGCAGATCAAAGAGCAGTTTAAGAGCTTCATCAGTTTCTACAAGAGGAAGAGGAGGCCAGGATCTCTGCTCTGGGCAGAGAAATAGCGGCACTTTCACAGTCAGAGCCACAGAGGAGGATCAGACAGCTGAAGACGTCTCAATCCTGCAGAACTACAAGGCTGAAGTGAAGAGAGTCCAGCAGCGCCTCCTGCTGGAGGATCCACAGCTGGTCTCAGGAGCTCTGATAGACCAGGCCAAACATCTGGGCAACCTGAGCTTCAACATCTGGAATAAGATGAGGGACACGGTCTCCTACACTGCTGTCATTCTGGATCTGAACTCTGCTCATCCAGAACTCCTCCACTGTTTGTCTGTGATGATAACTGTGCTGATGATGAGGACTGTGGTGATCAAGCAATGTGTCCTCCCACTGAAGTTTATCAGGAAATAATGTCTCTGCAACAGTGAAACTAAGTAAGTTAAAAGTTCAACCAAAAAGGAAAGTTCACTCTTTATCTACTCACCCCCAAGCTGACTGAAAGTCAGGTGAAGTTTTGTGGTCCACAAAACATTTCTGGAGCTTCAAATGCAAGACAATGTGGCAGCATTCTCCTAAAAAACTGAAATAAAAACTTAAAAAAAAAACCCCAGAAAATAAGATAAAATGGCTCCTTGCAGCTTGTCCAGCCTCCAACACAAACATAATGTGATAAAATATTAGAAACATTTTCTTATTTATGGCGGATTGGAATATTACATCACTGACTTTCTCATGCAGTTCCCATGGATCGTGATCAGAATCAGAATCAGAACTCTTTTATTCATCCTGCAAATGGGGATATCTGTGTGTCACAGCAGCAGGACAGTTCAATTTAACAATAAAGAATAATCATAGTACAAAATGAACAACATAATAAAAAGGTAAGAAACAGATTCCTATAAACATAATATGTACAAGTGTCCCGCCCCTTTCTGTGACATCACCCCATGAAGTCATCGTTCACATTTAATTTAATTACTTGTCCACATGAGGCATAATGCAACGAAATAGTTTCGGGAAGAAGCTGAAAGTATCATCATCCAGTAGCTGAAGAGAATTTTTTCTCCAGTTCTTCCAGCTGCTCTACACTCTGGCGATGATGTCACGCACTCTAGCTCACGCAATACACACCCATTATAAAATCAGAAGAAGGCCTAAAAGTTAATGTAAAAGTGGGCGTGGCCTACACCAAATAATTCAGCTGCATGCAGGGAACATGTAGATAAAAGGTTTACCAATGTGTGACACAATATGTGTGAGTTATGGGCCAAAAACGCCTTCAAGTGGAAAACAGCGCCACCTGCTGGTCATTTTTGGTGTGTAAGTTGCAGGGGCCAGTCTATACCACCCCTATGAATTTCATTCCCATAAGTGTTATGGTTTGGGCACAGGGCCAAATATAAAATTAAACTGGCACCACAGCGCCACCTAGTGGCCAATTGATAAGTCCTTTGTCAGATATCCTCAAGAGCGCAGTGGCAATGACTATACCAAGTTTGGTGTCAATCCGCCCAACCGATGTGGAGATATAAACTATTTGAATTTAAAGAGCGCCACCTTGTGGTCATCGCCTAACCTTTTGGACACATCATCAGGAATTCATGTCAAAGTATTATCTCAAGTTTCATGTCATTTGGACACACCGTTGTGGAGATATCCAACACTTCCTGTTTGGCAGGAAATCTGCAGGAAGTTGTTATTTAATAACGTGAGTATTGTTTGGCCTATCAAAATTCTTTTACTAACTTTTTGTCAGAAGGGTCCACAGATGCTGTGTGCCAAGTTTCGTGCAAATCGGTGAAATCGCCTGGGAGGAGTTCGAAAAAGTAGGTTTTCTACTCATCCTCTCCTCCTCCTGATGATTTAAGTCAGGTGAAGTGTCGTCGTTCTGCTGAACAACTGAAGCATCTGGAGATGTTAAAATGTAAATAAACAAGCGAACCTGAACTCATCACTGTAGCTGTAAAGCTTAAAGCGTTCACACTCATCCTGTCTGAAGTTGGTGCACGAGCTTAAAAGAAGAGTCAAGTGTGAAAAATAACCTCTTTTCAAATAAACTTAGGATCTCGGGGCTTCTGGAGATTTAGATTACGGCTGACGAGCTGCATGGAGACATTTTCTGTCGGTCTGAAAGCTGCAACGCTGTTTTGCTGAGGGTGAGCAGATAACGAGTGAATTTTCATTGGGCGAACTTTTCCTTTAATCTCAGGAGTTTGTCAACATGCTGTCGTCAGTTCACCTCCTTTAATATCCTCCTCTTCACGCTGACACGAAGGAACGGCAGGAGCTGCAGGACGATGACTGCTTGTGGTTTTAAATTTGACACCTGAGCAGCGATACGTGCACGTACCTGCACGCAGGAAGAAGAGGGTGAACAGGTGGAAGTGGAGGGAGGGGTCATCCTGTTAATTAGATATAGACAAGGAACCGGCGGGAGAGCAGAGGAAGACCGTGTTGTTAATAGAGCCGAGCTGATCCGAACGCCCAGAGATAAAAGAGGAAGCAGATCGACTCCTCTGGGCCAATACCATTACAGCTTGGCCCGGCTCCAGAGCCTCGGAGGCTGGCTGACACGCAGCAGCAGAGCAGGTGACACGGAGCGAGCTCTGCACCGACTCCAGGTCCTCTCGCCCACTTTCATTTGTCGCGGAGATTAAGCATCCATTAAGACTACAGATCCATCTCTTGATTACTCACATTCATAACGTCTGACTGAAAAAAACGAGCGAGCGAGTCTCTGCTGAGGAGAGGAGGTGAATCAGCCGAACGCAACATCATTTCACACAAACACTGAACTGGTTTAAAGGAACGTTTAGAGAAGAATCTGCGTATTCAGGCTGATGTTGTCATCATGATGTGAGACTATATAGACCTGTCTCCATCTTTACACAGACCTGTCTCCATCTTTACACAGACCTGTCTCCATCTTTACACAGACCTGTCTCCATCTTTACACAGACCTGTCTCCTTCTTTACACAGACCTGTCTCCATCACGTCTTTACACAGACCTGTCTCCATCTTTACACAGACCTGTCTCCATCACGTCTTCACACAGACCTGTCTCCATCATCTTTACACAGACCTGTCTCCATCACGTCTTTACACAGACCTGTCTCCATCTTTACACAGACCTGTCTCCATCTTTACACAGACCTGTCTCCATCATCTTTACACAGACCTGTCTCCATCATCTTTACACAGACCTGTCTCCATCTTTACACAGACCTGTCTCCATCACGTCTTTACACAGACCTGTCTCCATCACGATGGATGGACCACACACTGTCTTTGTTTCACAAGCACCAGATGATGAACTCCTTGGTAGTAACACATCTCAAAACAACAGCAACAAGGCGAGTATAACAGCAGCTGCAGTGCTGCTTGTCATCACCTTTCAATATCAAGACTTCACACAAGGCCCCAAATGCAACATCTGACAACACACCTGGATTAGGTATCAACTATTAGGTGGACAAAATAAGCAATTCTAATATTAAATCTGCTCGACATCAGTGATTCAGCTTTGTGTCTTTGGGCACGTTAGCATGCTGATGTTAGCACTTAGCTCACAGCTCCACTGCTGCAGCCTCTCAGAGCTGCGAGCATGACGATCAATCAGTCTAATCTGTGAGGAAACAGACGCACAGAGATTACTTTTAACTAACGGAGTGACGCTCAAAGTATCAAGTAAGCAGGCTGCTGTGTCTCATCCAGACCACTGAATATGTGTGTGTGTGTGTGTGTGTGTGTGTGTGTGAATATTTGATGAGGACACAACGCTTGGCTGGATTTGCACAAAGGCCGTGGGTTGTTAATTAGAGTAAGTGCTCAACGCGAGCGCCTCAAACGTGGCCAAACGTGACGGCTTTAAATTCTCAGAACAAACGTTTGGTCTCACATGACCAGAGGGACGTCATGTAGGTACAGATCTATATTTACAGCATTCTTACAAGGGCAGCATGCCGACTGTAAACCCTGACAATGTGAGTCTAAATACAGCTTCTTCTATGTAAGAGACACATTCAAGGCCTTCAGTTTAGTAAAAAAAAAAATAGAAATAGTGATACTACAGGACAGGATATAGAAATATGACACTCAAAACCTTACTAAAAAAAAAAAAGAAAGGAAGTATTATCAGCAAATCTGCAACAAATCCCAAATCTGTGAGGATTATCTCCATGAACAAAATGTATCAAACACTGTTTGTCACACAGAGATCATTTTCAGCAACAGTCCAAAATCCAGAGGGAACCAGAACTTCTGGGTTAGCCTCCAAAAATACGTCATCACCCTGAAGCCATGAAGAATTCTTACACATGAGGACGGTTGTGTTGGAGTGAATCAGGTGTAACTGTCTGCTGCACTAATAAAACATGATTATTATTATCATTATTATTATTATTATTATTATTATTTGCACACTGCAGTGGTGCATGTGTGCATCCTGCATGTGAAGCAGGAGGACAGAGCGTCAGGCTGGGAGCTCGTTGGTCTATTTGTGGCGCAGTGTTTCTTCTCCGTCGGGTGTTGGGAGGGCGGTGACGACGGAGAGGCAGACGATCGTTCATTCACATCCAGCTCGACACTACAGAGCGTCTCCATCCTCCCACCACACGGCCCTGACTGAGGAGCCATGATCAGTGGGCTGGAATCCCTCTGTTTACCCTGCTAAAAATAGATTCCACACACTGCGATGACGTGGCTTCTCGTGACAAGACCCCCTCCTCCTCCTCCTCCTCACCTTCCTCCTCAGCTCCCCCTCACCCTCCTCACCTTCCTCTTCAGCTCCCCCTCAACCCTCCTCACCCTCCTCCTCCCTCTCTCATCCAGACTGGAGTGCAGAGCCAGTCATGCCGTTATTGGTATGCAACGCTCGGCCCGGCTGCACGCCAGCTCTCCTCAAATCCTGTCTGACGAATCTTTGGGAGGGAAAAAAATGAAAAATAAAAATCTGGCATCTCCATGTGAGGCGGGAGAAGAAAAGATGAACTGGAAACATGAAGGATGGATGGATAGACAAAGACTCAGGGAGGAAAAGGAGGGGGGAGGGGAGGGAACTGAAGGAGGAGGCGGCGATCAATACCATGACTCATTCTTTCTGCGGTGGCCACTTCCTAACAGCATTCATTAAAGCAAACCTAATCATTTTGGCCCGATAATCAGATCCTGTGAGGCTCCGTCCTCTTTCACTCCCCAACACACACATCAAAATCATGCACACCGGGCCTGAAATGGGAGGAAACAGGACCAGAACATGATGGGATGGATCCGATGGTTTCTGGCGATAGTGAAGCTGCATGAGTTCGACGAGCAGGTGAAGTCGTCGGGTGGAAACAGATTTTTCTGCAGGATGGACGGAGACGCTGGTCTGTTGTTGGTTGAACGCGACCTCATACGTCTCAGCGACTCCTGGACGGACTGTGACGTTATTGTGAGAGTAACTAAGTACATCTAATCGAGCACCGCACCTCCGAGACTCTTGGTTTCTACTGGAGCATTTCCATTAACTTCACTTCATCTCAGAGGCAGATGATGCACTTTTTACTCCACTACAAACCATTTACATCCAGACGTTTCGCTGGAGATGCATCATCACGAAGCTGAAACAGGATGTTTTTCTTAACACAACAAACTGCAAACACATGATGATTTTACAGATATGATGCGGGTCCTCGTCACCACTGTACTGTTACTGAGTGCTGCAGAGATGACGTAGTTTTGTTAGCTTCGCTCTGGTTCCCTCTGCAAAAAGCCTGTGGGAGTTTATAAATTGGATTTTGGATTATTGCTGAAAATAATCTCTGTGACAAACACGAGTTTATGATTCTTACACTAAATCACCAGAGTTTAAAAGCTAATGTGAGGCTATAAACAGACTGCGGCGCGGTCACATGACCTACACGTCACCACCACAAAACCCTAAAACTCATGTCGTCAGAATCTTCTTGATTCCAAGCGAAACAAAGCCGTAAGAATCCGTAAACAGACAGAGAGGGAGGCTGGAATGTGGAGAAAAGGCGTGTTAGTGTCTCGTATCTGCAGAGAGTTTCTGATTTTCTCTCTTTGTTGCTGCTCGGGACGCTTTACCAACCCAACATGTGTCTATTTGACGTCCTGGGAATGAGACTCAACAATCAACTGTCTTTGTGGTGCGTTCAGGAACAGCTGGGACAAATCCTACTGATTCTACCTTTAACTTTAATAGTCTTTGAATTCTATTAATATGACGTGAGCTTCAGTTAGCTTTGAGCACAAATGTCCTTCAGAGGGAGACTTTTTACTCTGATACTCTGAGTCTGAACTCTGTTACTGTACTGGAGGAAACAAGCTGGATCAGAACTTCTCAACCTGAGAAGTGTTTTATAACTGAAGTAATTAATGTAACACTGTATGGATGATTGTTTGTGCATCAGTCAGCGGGTCAGACGCAGACAACACGCCGTCACACTGATGATTTAACAGCAGGCTGATAAACTCTCTCCAGGCTTTAAGTGTCCTTCCTAGAAAGTTTTGGCTCCACCGCAGCATCCGTCTAAATAAGTTAAGGGCTCGCTGAGGATCACACGAACGACAGCACGTCTTCAGTGTTTTCACCTTCAGCGTCTAAGAATAGCTGCAGCTCTGTGCAGGTCGGCATTGTTCGCAGGATGTACAGAACATTTGCAGCGAGGACAGCTGGACGTTTAGACAGCAAACAAAGCGTCAGGACTCTAACTTCAGCTTCTCACATGTCAGTGTTTACTTTGAAAAATCGCAGGGTGATTCAAAGACTTTCGGTTTACGGTCTTAACCAGAAAATATTCACATTTAAGGAGCTGGAATCAGAGAATATTGAACTGAAAAATTACTCTGACTCATTAATCGACTATCAAAACAGTTGGTGGATAATTCAAAGACACAACATGTTATTTCTGTCACTGTGGTCTCAATCAGAACACAAGATGTTTGTTGGGTGTCGTCAGTGAAGAACTGGACTGAACTGAGACACGAGGTTCAGATCCAGATCATCTGGAGGAATAAACACCCGGAGTCACATCAGATTCTGTTCTGATCCAGAGACGTTTACCGACAGGATCACAGCTCAGAGGTTACTTTTTAACTTCTGGGATTCAAAAGTGGATTTATCTTCTTCCTGTTTATCAAAACCTCGGATCAGAAAAGACTCTGATGTGATTCAGGGTGTTTATTCCTCCAGAAGTTCTGGATCTTCACCCGACTCTCTCCTTTTTTCTTGATTCCAGTTTCTCAAACGTGAATAACTTCCGTTTTATTTCCTCGTCTATGACAATAAACTAAAAATCTTTATGTTGTCGACCAAACAAGGGGTTTGGTTTGGTTTTGGAAACAATGATCAACATTTTCTGCTATTTTATAGAAGAAACAACTAATCGATTAATCGTTTTGAGAAACTTTATCAAAGCAAACAGAAGTAAAAATTATCTGATTCCAGCTTCTTAAATGTGAACATTTACTGGTTAAATACATTGTGTTTTTAATCACAAAGCGTACTTGAGTAAAACCCTGAAAATGTCTGACATCCTACTTAAACATGTATATAAAATGTTTTTAAGAACTGTTTATTCCTCCAGACGTCTGGCTCTGCACCCAACTCTCCTTTTTCAAGATAAGTAGGTCAAAAATCTCCAAAATGTGAATATCTTCTAGTTTCTTTCCTCCTTTATAACAGCAAACTGAATATCTTTGTGTTGTGGACAAAACAAGACATTTTGAGGACGACATGTTGGGTTTCAGAGACACTGATCAACATACTTGTACATTTTCTAGAAAAACAACTAATCAACTAATCGTTTTCTAGTAAAAATTCTCTGATTCCAGCTTCTTAAACATGAAGAATTATTGGTTTCCTCCTTTGGCCTAAACATATCTTGTTATCATGTTTCTAATTATGACGATTACTTGAGTAAAACCCTGAAAGTGAAAATGTTTTTAAGAACTGTTTATTCCTCCAGAAGCTCTGGCTCTGCACCCGACTCTCCTTTTTTAAGACAAGTAGGTCAAAATTCTCCAATTCCAGCTACTTAAATATGAATATCTTCTAGTTTCTTTCCTCGTCTATGACAGTAAAAACTTACAATCAACAAAACGAGACATTTTGAGGACGACATGTTGGGTTTCAGAGACTCTGATCAACATACTTGGACATTTTCTAGAAGAAACAACTAATCAACTAATCGTTTTCAAGAAAAAATTCTCTGATTCCAGCTTCTTAAATATGAAGAATTACTGGTTTCCTCCTTTTTTAAGACAAGTAGGTCAAAGATCTCCAATTCCAGCTACTTAAAATGTGAATATCTTCTAGTTTCTTTCCTCGTCTATGACAGTAAAAACTTACAATCAACAAAACGAGACATTTTGAAGACGACATGTTTGGTTTCAGAGACTCTGATCTACATTTTCTGACATTTTACAGAAGAAACAACTTATCGATGAATTGAGAAATTGCTCGACAGTGAAAAATAATTGAGACTTGCAGCCCTACACCGAGGTAAAGTCATCTCACCCGCGCATGCAGAGCAGGATCCAGTGTTCAGGGTGTGTTATCTGCACAGATCAATAGTTTGTGTCGGTTCATCTAACCTGCAGTTTGAAGCTGAAATGTGAGGCTGGATGAGAGCACAACACACACACACACACACACACACACACACACACACACACACACACACACACACACACACACCATGTTGTTCTCGTCCTATAGATCACAGTCACATCTATAGGCTGTATTGATCCGCTGGGGGAGCCACACAGTGATGGATGCCTGCTGACCTGCAGCCAGGCGAACAGAACCACAGGACAATGGAGGAGACATCAACATCTGCATCGTGTCAGTCGAGCGATCAGCTGCTCGTCAGTGACTCACCTGCGGCTCTCTGTTTATCTGCAGTCGCGGTGCTTCAGCTGCGCGGAGCCTGAACGCATCACCGAAGCTGTATTTGTCCACACAGACCGGAGCGCTTGCCCGGCCCGCGGCGCTCATTCCCCCCGCTGTGCGCGTCTGTCAGCCCCGCTGCTGCAGCTCCTCCATCAGCCGACGACACGGTGGAGCTGCCCGGCCGGTGTGTTGATGGTGTGGATTCAGGTTAGCAGTTACATCAGAGGACAGCAGGAACCTCCTTCTGACGGAGCTCAGAGGAGGAGGACGCCCCCCAGCGGCGGACAGCAGACCTGCAGCTGCGGGGACATGTGACACCTGGTCGGTCAGGTGAGGAGGAAGAACTCAGGACTGTTATTTTAATAAAGACTAACATGTTTTTAATGTTATATCCTGATGATAAGTTGTAAAGAAACATGTATATCTGTTCAGTCTTGAGAGGAAACTACTTTAAAACATTACAGAAGTTTGTTTGACTAATTAATTTTTTAGCGATCTTCTTAAAAATGTGTATTTTTCACCTCAGTCAGGTGCTTTTTGATCAGCATCCACAAGCTTCTGGGTGAATTTATAACCACTTCTCACAGTTATCAAGTGCCGATTGTGGAGATTTTAAAATATCAAGATGCAGTCGAGGTGAAAACTTTACATACGCTTGTAAATAATAGAAATAATAATGTATATCTTTGATTTTTCTACAGGTCTCCTATTTCTGTGATGAAATGACAGGAACACAAACTACTTTGTCACAAAAAAACCCCACAAAGTTTGGTTCAGTATTTATTTTGGGTCTTCAGAAAATGTCACAGTGTTCATCCTGTGAGAGAGTTCAGATCAGATCCAGACCTTCTGGAGGAATAAACACCAGGCGTCACGTCAGATTCACCTCTGATCTGGAGACGTTTACAGACGGGAGGAGAACTCAGAGGTTAGAAGAAGTGGATTTATCTTCACTCCTGTTCATCAACATTTCTTTATCAACAGCTTCGGATCAGAACAGAATCTGATGTGACTCGGAGTGTTTATTCCTCCAGAAATTCTGCCTCTTCACCTGACTCTCCTTTTTTTTAATTCCAGGTCCTTAATCATGAATATCTTCTGGTTTCTTTCCTCCTCTATGACAGTAATCCGAGTATCTTGTGGACAAACGGAGACATTTTCAGGATGATTTGTCGGGTTTTGGAAACAACTAATCTATTAATCTTTGAGAAACTTTACCAAAGCAAACAGAAGTAAAAATTCTCTGATTCCAGCTTCTTAAACATGAACATTTACTGGTTTCCTCCTTTGGCCTAAAGATATCGTGTTGAAATGTTAAAGTGTCTGATGTCGTCCTACTTAAACATTTCTATATAATGTCTTTAAAGAATTGTTTATTCCTTCAGACGGTCTGGCTCTGCACCCTCCAACGTCTGTTTATATGTTTTAATAATTTGTTGTTAAACAGGAGTGAACATGAATCCATGTTTGAATTGCTGAAGTTAAAAAAATCTCTGAGCTCTTTTTTCCCGTGATATATTTCAATATATTCTAGATTCATTAAACTAACAAACTATCAGGTTAATTTTGTGTCTTTTTGTATGCGATCAATCAGAATAAATCTGAGAGTGAAAATTTTGGATTTGCAATAATACATTTTTTTAATTGGAGTGTCAATAGTTTTGCTCTCAAATCTGTTGATTGCACAAAAATATCTGCATAACAAACCAGTTTCTAGTCTGCTGGATAAAGAAATCAGCATCTCTGTACAGTATTTTTGCGACACCAGAACCAACAATGAGTGAACAACATCCTCTGTCCTCAGGCCCTCGAGTCCAGGGAGGAAAAACTTCACATATTAAGAAAAAAATACCTTTTAACCAGGAAAAGAAAGATGGCAGAAACCTCACACATACGACAAACTCATCAGGTTTTTATTAATTTTCAGTGTTTCATTAATAACAACCCAAGACTCACTGCTCGGTTTAATAATGAGGTTTAATAAAAGGAGCAAAACTTCCAGTTATCAAAAAAAAAAGCTTCATTTATTGTGCAACAACAACATTATAGTTCCAGTGAAGTTCACGTCAGGTAGGAAAACTGTATGGCAAAAAGGAAGCAGTGCAAGAAAATCCATGCACGAGCAATCGCTGAAGGAGAAGAACGACCGGCTGCGTGGAAATGTGTCGACTGAAGAAGTGTGCTGGTTTGGATTTTACAAGTGGTTTTTAATCTGGAGGCTCCTTCCAGTCCTGTGGCGACTTCAAAAATGTAGAGCGAAACAAAGTGACGAGCAGCGATGGAAAGTAAACGAAGAAAAAAAAGGCGATTCGATTCAAGTAAACAAATATTTTCCTTCAAGTCTGATAAATTTGGCCCAAAGCAAAGAGAAATAATCTACTTCTTTCATAAAATAACAAATCTGGCGTACAAAAACATTGAATAAATACTTTTTAGGTCATGAAAATGGAAAAAAAATGTAAAAATATTCATAAACACATGAACAAAAATGGCAGTTTTAGATCCCAAAGTGGATGGATGTCTGTGCTGGAGAAATCTGCTTGATCGTCCACGTTTACACTGAAACATGGCTGATTTTAAAAATCAACACCTGAACACGGCGAGGAAAAAAAAAAAAACACATCATAGTAATATTTCTGTGACTAAAAAAGTAAACGACTTTACAAATCTGTGTGTTACTAAAAATATATACTCCAAAAATTGCAATATCTTTCAAGACATATAAAAAATATCCCCGAGTAATAAGCAGTATGTATTAAAAAAGACGCGGTGTGGGTTCTGTACAGATGGGCGTATGGCACGGAGAGAGACGGGAGGACAATCAGTGCAGTGTATAAAACACACTAAGAGAGACACTAAGTCGTAGCATCCACACCGTAAATGTAAAAAGACAGACATTGCTATATGTTGGCAGAGGAGCGCAGGACGTGGAACCTCTTCAGAGTCATGCGGATGGATCCCAGCTCACGGTTCACTCTCTCCAGACGATTCTCTAAGGCCACCTGAGGACGGAGGAGGAGGAGCAGGAGGTCAAATCAGTTTCAACACTGATCAGTCGTTTTGTTGCTTCAAGTCTGTTATTATATCGGTCGCCATCTTGTTTTTCTGGAGCAAGAAGTGACCACATTTGGACAAGAGGACGCAGAAAAACATTGGCAGATTAAGTGTTCGTACGTGGAGAGAATAAACGCTGCACGTGGTTTTTGTCTGACAACATCACAACCGACGCTGCACGTTTGCTTTTTACTATTTGACATTTTTTTAGACCGCGAGCATTGAACAGAGGACGAGCTCAACGATGGAGACGTCCCCGCTGTCATGGCTGCAGCTATCAGAGGACAATGTGGGTACACGACATGATCAACAGGAGACAAAATATTTGAATATGATGGCTTCTTATGAGAAAAAGTGTGACCGTGACGTCACCGGCACCTTTCTGAAAAGTTCAGTGATCTTCAACTTGAAGTGATCTGAATGAAGACGCCTAATTTCTCTTGTAAATGTTTTTGTGTGACTGAAAACACTTCGGTCAGCTCCGGCACCAAAGCGTTTCCATGTATAATTTAGTTGAAAACAATTGTTTTAATCTGTCTGGTGTTCTCAGAAAAAAACAACACTGATACATTCATATGAAGACGATCAATATCCAAAGTCTTACCTCATCTAACCTGGTCTGTAGACTCACTCTACCACCTGCTCCAGGCATCCGGCTCAAAGCTGCCTCGATCTGCCACACACACACACACACACACACACACACACACACACACACACAATTATATTGATGAAACAACCAGCGCATGAATGAAACACTGGCAATGCTCTGTGTGTGTGTGTGTGTGTGTGTGTGTGTGTGTGTGTGTGTGTGTGTGTGGATCTGTACTTCCTAAAAATAGAAGTTATTCATGATGACAACAGTGAACTGTGTGTTACATCAGAGGTCACGTGGGATTACAGTCCTGCTGTCAGAGATACGAGCCTCTTCAAACCGAACAACACGGAGCTCTTTCAGTAAACTTCCTGTGCCGAGTTAATTAAAACTGTCTGAGTGGAAACAAAAGCCGCGTGCGATGTGGCGAGCTGATAGCGAGCTCGCCTCACCTGCAGTTTCTCCTGCGTCAGCTCATCAAACAGTTTCTCGGCCTCAGCCAGCGAATGGAGTCTGTCCAGGAAAAGTGGAGCCGAGTCCTCGAAGGAGTCCTGCAGGTTGGACCCAGGACCGGGTCCCTGCTCGTCCCAGCCCAGCTGGGAGTTTCCCTCAGGCGGCTTCACGCTGCTGGAGGACTCTGACTGCTGGAGGTCTGAGTGAGACGAACACAGAGAATCAGATTGGGTAGCTTCAGAAGAAACCTTTTAATACACTCCAGTTAAACACCACCTCCGACTGTGACCTCAATAATAAACGTACGGTAAATTATCTCCTTCTGGGAGCGTCGACGAAAACAAGACGAATGACACGAACCGTCTTAGTTCACGTCTGCCTGATGTTGTTGATTTGCTGTGTTTGTTTCATAATTTCTCCTTGACTTTTGTGCTTCCACTGTGTTTGAGGCAACGTAGTTAAATCGTTTTGTTAAAGTCTGTTTTATTTTGAAAACTGCCTGGATGTACTGAGCCTTCCCTCTGTCTGACTTCCTGTCTGGCTCAGTTTGTTCAGACTGACGTGGCTGCCGTCTGCTTCTGTCGAGAATAGACTGCTGAGACGTGCCGTGACGCAGACGGTGGAAACAACAGCGTTGAACAGAACAGCTGTGATCGGCTCCGGCGTCCCGTTGGAATCCGTGTGCTAAACACACGGCTCAAAGAGGCTGTATTTAGACTTTTTATTAGTCATGACTGATGACCGATATTTAAACAGAATTAAATATCGCTCCACTTTGCACCAACCATTAAACAGAGCTTTGATGTTCCCTGTAATTAGGGTGAAAAATAAGTGTGTAGGGCAAAGAAGAAAAACATCTGTAAGATTTTAAAAAGATCATTTGGAGCTTGAATATTCAGTCTTACCATCTTCTCTGTCTGCTGACGTGAACTGGAGTTTCTTCCTGGGACTGCTGCTGTTGTGGAATGAATGACGCCTCTGGTCAACCTGTCCATCAAACCTGCAGACAGAAACAACCTGATTTTATTGTTTGTTTTATACAGTAAAGTAGAACCTCCAGTTTGTCGTGTGTGTAACTATTATACCGATTTATCTTTTGTAGTTTTGCACAGTGATGCCCTGCTTGTACAGAGATTATGTTTATGCTAATCTAAGATAATCTTAATCGACTTTAGCTTGACGCTCAATGCTCAGACATGAGATTGGTATCGAACTCTCCAGAAGAAAATGTGTATTTCTCAAAATATCCAGCTATTGCTTTGAAGCACACTTGGCTGGAGATGTTGCGTGTTTGTCACCTTTTCACCAGGTGTTCCTCTCGTGGCATCATGCCACCAAAAGCGGTGGAGTAGTTCTCCGTGGGGCAGCGTTTAGGACTCGACTTGGCAGACAGAGGCATGAGCAAAGTTTCTCTCTTTGCTGGATGGAAGACAAAAAACACGCTGTTAATTAAAACTTTGATACACCCAGATGACATTAATTAAAAACTGAACTCTCCAGAGAATTTTCAGTGATCCACAAAATTAAGAAAGATTTAATTGCTTTTGTTGAAAGGTTTTTTGGGTTTGTGTCAAATTGAATTAGATAATCAGTTTTGCTCCTAAACAATGAAAGCTTGAAACTGTGAAGTTATTAAACATCTAAATGTTTGTTTCACTTTGTATATGTAAGAGCAAGTACAGCATTAAAACATCTGTTTATTGTTAGTGAGGTGAGTGTGAGGGCCCGGCAGAACACATACTGGGTGTCGGGGGAATGTTTCGATGGGCTGGAGGGGGCAGAGAAGACGATCGGTGGCCCTCCGGAGACAAACTCCTCTGAGCTCTCAGCAGCGCCGCCCCACTGAGGCTTTTGGCGCCTCCTTGCTCGGCTCTGGCCACGACTCCTCCAGGTTTGACCACCTCCCTGTCCACATTCTGAGGCCCGACTCGCTCCTGAATCACGTCTTTGTGTCTTCGCTCCACAAACCCGACCGTGGTCCTCTGAATGCCGACCCCTGCAGAGAAAGATCCCACAAAAGGTTCATGATTAAGGTGTTGGATCAGCCTATAAGTAATTCACAAAGATATATTACTAGCAGTATTTAAAGTGATCTCAAGTGATCGGTTGATTTGTTGCTTGATGTGTGTTGGTGGTCTTACAGGGGGCCCGGCTCTCCGTGGCCCTGGTCTCCTCCAGTTCTATCAGGGCCCTCATCATGGGCGTCAGGGAACAGGACTCTCTACGACCGGCCTCCCACTGCCCGCCGCTCTGCTCCTGGTGTCTGGGCTGAGGCAGAGACTGCTCACACTCGGGAGGAGACGCACACCTGCAGAAAGAGATCTCAGTAAGTGATGACAAAATGATAAATGATCCACAACAATAAAAAAGAAAACTCACCTCCAGCTGCCACCGGCTGGAGACGTGTCCACAGAGCTTCCTGCTCCTGATGACTGATCAGTTATTGGAGACTGTGACTTCTTGTGGACACTTGATTGGTTGGTTTGAAGGAAAGGTGACTTTCTGCCGCCGTTTAGCTGATCCGAGGGAGGACAGGGTGACTTCCTGCGGGTGACGTCCGGCTCTGCCTTACGTTTGCTGGGTGACAGCAGCAGGTCAGGATGGTGGAAAAGACTGTGGACGTGTTCAGAACAAATTTACATGAAAGCATCAGTCAGGTTTTTAATTTATTGTTAAAAGATGTTTTATCATTAAAGCAGCAACAGTTTCTTTTCTTTCTTTTACTGCTTGTGTTGCTCAAATCTCAGCCACAATGTCTCTTCCTAGAAATCATAACTTGGTTTTCAAAATAAATCCAGAAACCTTCCTGTGAAAAGTTTCAGAAGGAGGTGTGCATCTATTCCCGGACCAGGAGTAGATGCATGCTTCCTTCTGCTTCCATCAGCCTGTAACGCCTACTATAGATGTGAAAGACAGATTATCAGACATTCAGGAACTTACCCAGCGCCAGACGGTTGTGTGTTACTGTGGGAAGCGTAACGTGCCCGGGCCTGGTTCTCGTGCTCCAGCTGCTTCACCTGAGACTCCAGCTTGGAGACGACTCTGAGGACACGGAGACAAACATGGTCACATGGTCTCCACAGAGGGACACAGGTGTCAGTTAGCGCCTGTTACACTCTACAGCCAATCCACTCACCGCTTCAGTTCTGATATGTGGTCGTTGGCATCCAGAAGTTTGTTCTCTGTTGACACCAGGTTGTTCTGCAGGTACAAACAATGTAAAAACATTGAATTGAGGGGTTGAACATGTTTCAGTGCTAATCAAATAACCAAAATGTCATGTATCAGTTCCAGTAAATGATCTATTACCTTCATTCCCTCGTGGTCCTTCATCAGAGAGTCATATTCTCTGAGCAGCTGCGGACACAGAACAGAGACCTCCATCATTATTAGTGCTGTAAAATGAATTACAGATTCATCGACAGAACTCTTTCTCACTCACTCATTCACTTTATCACACTTACAGCAATAGTTTTCCCAGTGAAAAGTGGAAGTTCAGAGGTCAAAGATAACAGACTTATATTTTCTCTCACATCACAGTCAGACTCACATCCTGCAGCATCTTGTACTCCCTCTCCCTCCTCGCCTCCTTCTCGTCGGCCTCCCTGCAGGCTTTCTGCACCGACTCCTCCAGCTGCCGGACGTTTTTCTTCAAGCGTGCCGTCAGAGCGTCTTTCTCTTTGCCCGAGCGTTTGCTCTCTTCTAGTCGCTGCTGCAAAGACTTCACGGTAGCGCCAGCTGCGGCGTACCGCTCCGGCCATTCTGCCTAACAACGGAAAGTCACATCGAGATTTAGGACGGGAAGAATTTTAGGGATTTAGGGACTTTTAAACAACAGACTTTAATCATTAGATACACACAAGAATAACAGATGTTGATTAAGACAAGCAACTAATTAACATATATAGTACAAAAAACAAAACAGATTTCGAGGAATGTTACCAGTTTTTTCTCCAGCGAGCTGTTCGCTGCCTCGAGCTCTTGAACACGACTGTTGGCCTCAGCCAGAGCTTTCTCCAGCTGCTTGCACCTGCCGATTAACAAAAAATCACGACAGAAAAGAAAAGAATGAGTCTAAACTGAAGTTTAATGTCATGATGGTGAAATGTGGTGGCATCTCAACACTTGGTCACACTAAAAAGTTAAGGACTTCAGAACAAATCATCTGTTTTTCTTCAATTTCCTCCTTTTTCATAGTAAAAAACAACACATGAAAACACTTCAGAGTAGGTCAACATATTAACTATTAACTGGTTGAGTATAAACATACATTTAGCAGCATATTTGTTCTTTATTAGTCATCATAAAGCACTTGTAAATGCCTTATTTTGCTTGACCATATTCTATAACTTCAAGCCCATTAACTCAAACTTTAAAACATAAATGTAAAGTAATCCTCACCTCTTTGTGAGCGCCTGGTTGCTCTTCTCTAAATCCTGGGGCAGATCTCTGAGCTTCAGTTTGTCTCTCAGGGTTTGAATCTCAGACTCGTAATAAGCTTTCAGATCAGCCACGTGTCGAGAGTGTTTCTCTCTCAGGTTCTGCCTCAGTCTGAGGAGAAAATAAAGATGAATAAAACTGTTTAAAGTGGTCCTCTTCCTTTGAACTGTGTGTGTGTAAATATATAAAGTTATTTTAAATCGAGCATTAGCATCCCAGTGTGACTGAGTACTGCGGCCTGTGTGTTGGACTCACAGAGAGAGGACGACAGGATCCTCGAGTGATGAAGCTCTCTCCATGTGTTGACTGGCTGCAGGCCGCAGGGTGGCACCAGAGGCTGAACGAGGCTTCAGGGTGCTGGTGTGGGTGTGACTGCCCTCCTCCTCGCTGGCTAAGGGGGCACTGGCTCTGCGCTGCTGGCTGGATGTGTGGGAAGACAGCTGGGGCTTATCACGGGAGGTAGACTGGACTGCCTGGGATACCCACATGTTTTGCACCTTAGAGGGAGAAGGACCGGCAGCTGAGACGCTGGAGCTATCACAGTCTGTATCTCCAGGGTTGGGACTGCACTCCACCATGCTGTCGGGGGTCACGGGGGTCCCTACTCTGGGGTAGAGGTGGGGCTGCGTGGCGAATGAGGGGCTGCTGAAGTGAGAGGGGGACGTGAAGCCGGAGGTTCGATCCGACGGCCGCTGGCTGGCTGCTGGGTCCAACGTCAGCACCTACAGCCCAGAGAGGGAGAGAGATTCCTGAACTTTGGGTATCAACCAATACTGTGTTGTTACTGTGTTGTCTTACTCTGGAACAATTGCAAGTGAGAGTAATTGTCGGGGGATCACTGATGATGATGATGACGTGACATACCTGTGGTGACAAAGGACTGGATGTGAGCGAGCCTTCCCAGTCTGAGCGTTTGCAGTCTGTTCTTTGCTTGTTCTGATAAATCTCTTTGAGAGACAGTTGAGGCTCCTGAGAACAAGGCTACAAGAGGCGGAGAAGACACACCAGTCATCTCCGATTAGTACCAGTTAATCACCTCAAATAAGAATGTGCACAGGTAGAAGGTGGTGTCGCAGGGTGCTTATTTCCACTTGAGAACATGTGGTGTAATAACAAAAGTGGGAATCTTCTGTCTGCGTCTGTCCTGATGAGGATTCAGGTCCAGGTGTTATTACTCACAAGACTCATAGATGCCTCTTGCAGGAGGAGGTAAGCGCCACTGTCGAAGCTGTCCGGTAGAGGATGATACAGCTCCGTCTCATTCAGACGCCAATAAGTGAGGCCTGAAACAAAGAGAAGAAAGCAAAGATCAGCTGGTTCATCTACTCGTCTGGCAGTGATGAGCACCTTCACACAGTCCGTATTAAAGAAAAGTCTGGTGATAATCTGTACATTTCTTTTGTCAACAGCTGAGCCACACTGTTGTACTTTCATTACCATCCACACACACACACACACACTGCACTTCACACAGACTCGGTCACACACACACACACACACACACACACACACACACCGTCCTGCTGCCACAAATACTCACTACAGCACCAAATGTGGATTAATCCGCCGCTGATTAAAGTCGCCAACAAATGCACCATTTCTTCCTGCTGGAGTAACATTTAATAAAATCTACAGTGAGCAGCTGTTAGAGGAAATTAATGAGACTTGATTTAAGAAATTAAACCGTGTATCTGTGAGCTGTCTTCAGTGAGAAGGAAAGGATCAGAAACATATTCACCTTCACAAATTATTTTCACTGTCGACTAATCTGTTGATTAACTTCTCTATTAATCGATTACTTGTTTGGTCTTTAAAATGTCAGAACACTGAGAAAACTGGTGATCAGTGTTTCCAAAAGTCCAAGATGATGTCCTCAAATGTCTTGTATTGTCAACAACAATCGGGAGGAAATAAACCAGAAAATATTCACATTTCATAAGCTGGAATCAGAGAATTTTGATTTCATTTTAATCTGAACAATCAATGAAAATTGTGGGTGATTAATTTATTACTTGACAATAGATCGATCTAGAGTTCACGACCAACATAGCTGATGTTTATAAAGTTTAACTAGCAAAAAGTCGAACATCTGTAGCTTGTTTAGGAAGTAAAAAAATGATAAGATTCCTTTTCCTCATGAAAAATCCCTCTTTGGTACAACAGTGCCATCTTACTGTCACTTGTGTTAACTGCAGCGGAGCTTCATCTTTAAGAAGAAACTGTAATATCATGCAATGTTTGTTTTATCACGGCGATCTCTTCACACGGGTCAAGTGTTGCTGCTGTGTGTTTTGTCTGAGTCAGTGAGTTGTTACCTGAAGCCTCAGACATCAGGCTGTCGCTCCTCCTCAGGGGAAAAGAGCTGGACGACGGCCCGGCCGCTCGCTGCTGAAACCCAATAGAGATGACTGGATTAGATGCAGCAGACGGAATGTAATCAGGACGACCACAACAGACATACGCACTGAAAACAAACACACTCTGCACAAAGTTATTTTATATAATCCCTGCAAAATCTCATGAGACTGCTCGTGGTGGTATGTACCTGGTCCTGGTCGTCTGAGCTGTCCAGGGGCGTTTGTTTGTGGGGCTCTCTGAGGCTGCGTGGCTGCTCCGGGTACTCGGGGATTTGGGATGAAGCTGGTCCTGCTTTGTTCTTCTTGGGCCTGAGTTTCTGCCTCTGGGCCCACGAGGTCAACAGCTGGCTAGTGCTGCCAACAGAACCAGTCAGGATGAGTAGAAATATAATCTATCAGAAAAAATGCTTTCAGAGGGTTTCTGCAGGGTCTACACGTCTAAAGAAATTATTTAATAACAAGCAGAATGTCGTGCTGTCAATGTGAAAACAGTAGAGACGATACAGCCTATTTGTAGTACGCTATGGCCAATTATAGATAATATCGAATATCATGATATTTACTGATGTAAGTGATATTTTTCACAGCTGTGTTGTTGCTGTTCACCTGACAGGAACTGCTGTGTACTCTAATTATTACAGTGTTATTTCTCATCTGGGTGACAGAGAAGCTGTAACTCATATTGTCCACCATTCTGTTTGCAATTCATTCTTTGTGCTAAAGTTCAAATTTAAAAGCTTTCATTTAGTAATTTTTTGTCATTTTTAAGTGTTGTATACATTGCTGCCAAGGAAGCGAAGTGAACAGCATCAGCAACATCAGCATCTCGCCTTTATTTATTCATACTATTCATACGACTGAACTACAAAATCACCTATCGTGATACTTGGGTGCAACAAGACTGATATAAAATCGTGGATATATGGATTTATATCATGTTTCTGTCTTTACATCCCAGAAACCACTCTACACTACCTGCTCAGCAGCAAACAGCAGACAAACACCGGTAGAGTCTAGGTGATGGTGATGACCACCGTGGAGCATTTAGCAGCTTCAATTTATCAGTGTATTACTTTTTTTTTTTTTTTTTTTTTTTTACAGCATTATAGCTGTAAAGCTGCAAAAAAAACACTGTTCTGAGTTCTAACACACTTCTTGCCATGATTGTGTTGTTTCCAAAGAGGTGCAGGATTTGTATATTTCAAATTTCATAGTGAAAAATGAATCAATAGTGAATTAAAATGACAGAAGTAAAAGTTCTTTGCAGTTCAGAGAGTTTTTAAAGTAATATTTAGCATCTGATTTACTGAACTGTTGAGTCACTTCTCTTTGTAATGCTGGCTGCAGAGCACCTGAAATCAATGCTGACGCTCTTACATAAGGGGTTGTGGTTGGTGTGTTGTATAAACTACTCAGACTTACCCAGAGGTTCTCTGCTGGTACGATGACGGGTTAGCTTCCTCCACTCCCACAGTCCTCTCACTGGATAAATCCTGCCGACAGCCAATCACAGCTGTCTCTGTGTCCTCCTGGAAGTTTGACGGCCAGTGATGCTTCTCTCTCTCTTGACCACCATCCTCGTCTTCCCCCGGAGACCCGGCAGGTTCCAGACCGGTGTCCCAAGCAGAGAGAGTCCCGTAGCCACTGCTGAGCACCGTGGTCGCCCGCTCCTCCCCCTGCTGGTTGGCGGTCTCTGATCTCTGGAGTGGAGGTGAAGGGGAGCTAAAGGGGTTGTGGGCGGGGGCTGCCAGACTGTCGTTGTCACTGGCTATATTTTTGGGGGGTGTGCGGTCACTGGTGAGGAGGGGGAAGATATAACCCTTTGTGTCCATGGTTGTTTTGGTCAGCGGAGTTGGAGAGAACTCGGTGTGTGGCTGGATGCTGGCCGGGCGGTTCTGGAGCTGAACCAGGGCCTTAATTTCATCCTGAATCAACTGGAACAAAAAGCACACAGGTTAAACAAACATTTTTTACCCATCTCACATGATACAACATGACTAAATCCAGGCTTACCTGTATTTGGCACTGGTATTGTTCTTGCTGAGCGAGTATTTGCTCTTGGTATTGCTTCTCAACCAGCTGAAACAGATGCAGCCATCGGCCCTGTGGAAGAGGAGGCAAACAAGGTGTCATGAACCACCATCACTCACAAGAACATGTTTTCTTTTGCTCTTTTTTTTGCTATCAAAATGGGTAGAATATTATTTTGTTGTACAACTGCAGACTGCTTATTCACTCAACCCTTCCTGGTGGAAACTTGAAGCACACTATGAATGGATTTGCAGTGAATTAGGAGACGAGCATGCAGTTTCAAAATCAACATCAATTACATATTCATAGATTCTGGATTTTTCAGTGTGGAGTCAGGAGGAGAATCCTTTAAAAAAAAACATATCAGACACAAATTATAATTCCAAGCAGAGTATTTTTGTGCCTTAAAGCATGTCTGGAGGAAATGTGTTTTAATTGCTATAGTGATATAATATCCTGCTTTGAGAGTGTGTGTGTCGGAGACTTGCAGACTCTTTAGTGAGGAAACATTTCCCAACCACTTGGACCGAGCCCTCCGTTTGGCACATTCACATCTAGGTGTACGGTGTCCTGATTCTTGATGTGATAGGGGGTGAAGTTTTGGGGCTACACGGACCTCCAAACCGAGGTTTTTCAGAGGCACACGTCTAACCGAGGCTACTGAGAACTTTCTGCTGCTGTGTGTTGTACTTTTTCTTTATAACAGGCATGAAACAATCACAATAGTGCCGATGTCTCATTAGCTGACTAGCTGTTTACACAGGCTTTTTAAATGCAGGTCACCCCACTAAAAGTCACCTATTGGCCCTGTTCCCAGTTCCAGCACGCAAGGCAGCACGTCTGTGGTTTTTATCTGAAGCATTACGTTGTACATCACTGACGTCATTCTTCTTGAACTGAAGTTGTCTGCATATTTCCTGTGTGCAAAGTGATGTACAATAATTTGCCAGTGATATGATGATGCAATAAGTTAAAAGAGACATTATAATGACCAGAGAAAAGTGTTTCTCCTCAGGTATGTAACCTAAAAGGCCTCCAGCTTGATGAACTAGCAGTGAAGTCTCTTTGTGTTGCAGCATCACAGTTGTCTGTTCTCTACAAATCACATCCTGCGTCTGAAAAGATCAGCTGCAGTGGGCTGCTATGTGTGTGTGTGTGTGAGTGTGTGTGTGTGTGTGCGCGCGCACAAGTGTGTGTCTGTCAGGTGTGATCCGCACAAAAAATAAAAGTGACAGCTCAGAAACGAGGCTGCCAGCTGCCAAATGCAGCGCACAAGAACAACTACCACAGCAGTTAACCCCGACTCCACTTCCAACATCATCAGCGTGCATCTACACTTCTACAGCAGCTACAGTCTTTCCTGCTCTGTAATTATCTCCCACCTCACAATCCTTCCAGATCTCAGGGTCCGTTTCTCCGCTGCTCTGGATCTCCTGCACCAAAGCCCGCAGGGTCTCGAGGGAGCTTGGGTTGATGAATGGGAGGCTCTTCCCTTGTTCAAATGCTTCATCTGTGCTCAGACACAGACTCCTAAGATCATAAATCAACATTAAATCACATACTGCACTGTATGGATGGTAATATATGTATCTTTTTCTTCTTATGGACCTTCTACACCATCCTGCAACTTACACGATTCTTTGGATTAGACTTGCAAAATATTCTACCATAAAATATTCTACCACATAAAGATATAACATTTAAATCTTTTTTCCGTCTAAGTTCAAGGAAATTCAGAAAACTGCAACAACAGTCTTTCACAGGAAATAGACGTCGGTAATTTGTAGTAATTCTGTGATGTTCGTAGTTTGTAAATTCAAACATTCTATCACGTTATTAAAATGGGTGAAATCTTATTTTCCTTCTTGTGGAAACTTGAAGCCTCGGGGTCACACACACACACACACACACACACACACACACACACACACTGAGTGACCATCAGTGAATTAGGAGCAATTTGTGTCCAGCAGTCTAAGTTTTAATATCAACAATACCAACAAATTCATAGATTCTAATGAGTTAGGAGGAGACTCCTGACATAACTAAATCAGACACAAATTATCACAAGCAGAATTTTTTGTTGTGTAGTGTCGTGATACAATACACTGCGTACAGCATCCTCAATGATTCTTTAGATTGAACCTCTCTGATTTAATGCTAGATATCCTCCCACACATACATTTTATTAATTGATAAAAAGAGCATTTAAAGGCCTGTTCACATGGGACTAGTATTACCTGGACAGAGAAGTTTATAGGTAATGTTTCAGTGCAGCCACAAAGCAGATTTTACTTGATCTAAACAAGCTGCAAATGTGTATTAATGCTTGAAAAACATGCAGAAAGAGTCCAAAAAAAATATTTGTGATGTGGCTGCTACAGAACAGACACTCCCCGACTGAAAGTTGATGTTACATGGTGCCTCGGCATAATATCCAGGAGGTAATGTCCGGAAATATAAGTAAAATACAGGCGTTTATCCTGTGCGAATACACCACAGGAGAAGCAAGCGTGGTTGTAATTTCTGAGTCACATGAGGTCTCCTGGTAAGACGAGTCTTGTGAGAACAGGGTTTAAGAAAGATTGTTGTACTGCCCACTGTTTCATATTTTATCTCTGTTCTGTATTTTCATGTTCTGTGTTCAGTCGAGCGTTTTCTGACACTGTACCTGATCTTGTTGCATGCTGGTGTGATGTCCACGGGCCTGCTCTGCACAGTGCCTCCTGTTGTTTGGGAGGTTGTGTGTCTCTCCTCTGAGACGGCCAGCCCCGAGGCCGATGTCCCCTCAGAGGACACCAGAGACGTCTCACTCTCTTTGCCCCCATCCCCGTCCGCACTGGCATGGCAATGGCTCAGAGCCCCCGAGCTGGACACATCCTCAGAGATACTGTCATCTGTGGACATGTTTATGGGCCCATGCAGCGTGGGTCAGTCTGACAGCTGGGAACCAAGAGAGGGGGGACACAAGAGGAAGTGAGACAAGTGAGGAAAACATACAGTCAGTTGGAGTTGTTGCTCAACTGTCACAATAATAGAAAGGATCCAGATGTTTATTACACAGCTGATACAGCCCAGTATCAGCCCTCAGTCTCAGTCCAGGTCATATCTCTGACCTGACAACTGCAAGTGTTGACACAACATAAACAGAAACAAAAATACAAATGCTCAAGTTAACGTGTAAATGTCCCGCATTAGCTTCCACATTTCTGTCTGTCATGACCCGTAGCTTCATGTCTGTGAGAGCTCGGTTCGATTGAATGGCTAATTAACTTTGACACCTTAGCAAATAACAAAATCTACAAAGCACCAACAGATGTCTAAGCCACAGCCACAGACGTATTGTATAATTAAACAATAACAGCTACACTAGCCGCTTTAGCTTCGCTGTCTGCCAGCTGCACCGATGCTGCAGGAGGGCAAGACCGTTAAAGTTGGCTGTCAACTCAGCTGGCTCAGTTAGGCTAAGTTACCTTGCTAACACGCTAGCTACAACTACCACTGGCAAGCCAAAATGAATTGGTTAGCTAGCTAGCTAAGTTGGGCTAAGTTGGTACATTACACGTTTGTAAGCAGAGCGTAGACAAGCTGGACAGTGCGGGTGAACTGATGACACACACTCAAACACACGGAAGGACACACTCGGTTTTACAGAGTGACGCAGATAACCTTCATTAAATAAAGAGTTAACCCACCCGTTGACTTGTATCATCGCTTCATCCATATTTCTCTGTGAGTAGACAAGTCGGCTAGCTGGTTGCTGGTTGGCTACTGCACTGCAGTGATCTCTGGCTGCTGTAACGGCCGCAGAACGCGTCGCCATTGGTCGAAATCCGCTCAAAAATGCGGAGCTCTGATTGGCCGTCAATTTCTCCCTGTGAATCTATTGGCTGGTCGGGGGGAAGAGGCGTACACATCTGCTGGGACACAAGCTGACAAGAGGAGAAACCCTCAACAGTCAGTTTATGGATCTTTCCCACCGGATTTAGATGAGTTTATCTCACCTGTTGTTACCTTGAGACCTCTCACCTGTGATTTTATTAATCACATTTATTTCACTGATCCAGCTGCTGTTTATCTTTACAAGCCCATGTGCACCCCAGACCCTGAAGGCAACCATCTGTATACACACATTAAATTATTATTACACTCATATATTAAACATATAGCACTTTACATGCACACAGAGTTAATTTAACTTCTTCGCTTTACTCTATACTACTGTTAACATTGTGATGTTATATTGAGGTAGTGTGTTAATGTATAATTTGGCCTTCAAGTTGTACTCTATCTATCTATCTATCTATCTATCTATCTATCTATCTATCTATCTATCTATCTATCTTTGCATATAACGCTGTGCTTAGACTTGAAGCACAGTGATCTAGTGAGCTTCATCTATTGAAACCAGGTCTCCAGAATAACCTGTTTAGGGGCCCAGGGGTGGAAAAACAGCTGCTGGGCCCATCTGGATGACTGCACTCACCTGCCTATACTGACTTCTGTGCATTTTGCATTCTGTGCTGTTTAATAAAATGCAAAACATGTCTGGTTGATGTTTCTCAAGTATGAATATTGTGGTTCTGCTTAGACGTTTTGAACACATATCTTTTTCGTTTCACCTTCCTTTATGGCTTTTGCTTTTGGTTTGTTTTTTAAAAAAATTTCCAGCTACTTCAGTTGTTTTGGAGAAAATCCTGCAACACTCTTTCACCGTGAAGCTCCAGAAATGTTTAGTGGACTAGGAAACCTGAATTTCCATCAGCATAGAGAGAGATGATAATGACTGAATGTTAATTTTTGGGGTGAACTGTTCCCTTAAGTGGCCCTCGCATTCAGATCCAACAGAACTCTGAAGATATTTGATTTTGTTGCCCAATCCAATTAAAGTGCTTTAAAGGTATTTCAAAGTATTGATTAAAACTGTACATTGCATATCACAATATTCTTTTAAGGCCATATCGTCCAGCCTTAACCTGCAGTCTTCTTTACTTCTTATTGTCACGTACAAGCAGATTTATTTGCCCCTCAAGGAAAGACTTTGGTAGATAAGCGTCTCATCAGATCTGGACGATGAATGTCTGAAATGCACTAAATCACACAATGACAACTATATTGAAAATACAATTTATTACACTGAGTAATAAATACATACAAAGATGCAAGTAACAGCATTTTCCTTTTTTTAATACCAAAACCAACCTCAACACGAATGAACTGACGCATTTGGCACATTTCTGTCCCTCGCTCACTCAGTCACGTGTGTTATAGGGGTCTGAAAAACAGACCAAATACTATCAAAAAGAAGAAGTCTTCTCCATCTACCCCTGTACAAGCCATGCACTGTCTAAGATTAACCCAGCGGGCCCGTTCGCATGCATAAATCAATGTTTTAAATATGAAGTTGAAAACTAAGATCCCAAAAGTGGGGCATAAAAACACATGATACCCTCTCAATTGAATTCCAATAACCCACACATGATTTAAATGATCCTGCAGAACCGTCAGGAGTCATGAATTGTGTTATTTTTTCTCTCTAGGAGCTCGCTTTATCCATCCTTTGTTCATTTACTTCCTCTTGTCGAAGGAAATGCCATGCAAGTTATTTATTTTGTTTCATGAGACACACGCTGTTAGCTCTTCTTGCAGGGAGGAGTGTTGGCTCGCAGCTAGGACCTCGCGTTTCTCTCCGTCTCAGCCAAGCACTCGCGCACCAACCCTCTGGCGTGGATTATTCCTTTGAAGAAAGGCAAACACACTTTAGATTAACAAACTCTGAATCGCCGACAGCTACACTGTATGTTTTGCACTTGCATGTGAAGGTCTACACTCACCTCTTTTCAGTCTTTCCATTGCACTCTTACTTCCAGCGTACGTGGGCCTGATCTCCTTCCCGAGCTCTTCGATGATGGCCAGCAGCTCTGCATATTTGTTCTGAGGCACTTGACTACCAGAGGAGCCCTGAAGGTCGAACAAACAGAGGAAGATAAGCCAGGTGCAACACATTTCACACTGCGCTCTTTTAAAGCAGAAGCCACTCTTAATCCTGATAATAATTCAGTGAGAAAAGAAGGAACGTAGCCTTCAATAAGGAGAGTAAAATATTAATGTTAATAATTTGAGAGCAAAACAAAAGCAGGAAAGCACAGACACTTTTTTAATCACATAATTTAATCTATTCATCAGTCCTACTCATGTGGATCACTTCTCAGCAGTCGCTTTCACTGCTTTTCATTAAAGGAACAGTTCACCTAAAAATGTAAACTCAGTCATCCTCTCCTTTCATGCTGATGGAAATTCAGATGAAGTTTCATCATCTACAAAACATTTCTGGAGCTTCACAGCAAAACAACAACTGAAGAAGCTGGAGACTTGTTTTAAAAGTAAAGAAACAACTGAGAAAAAGCATAAAATGGCCCCATACAGCTTGTCCAGTGTAATCCAAGTCTCCTGAGGCCCCGAGATCCCGAATTGATGAGTTAATCGTTAGCACGCACCCGTCTGAAGTGGATGCACAAGCTTGACTGCGAGTCAGACATCTTTTTCTTTTTCCAGTTGTTCTTTCACGTTTTAATACAAGTCTCCAGGTGCTTCAGTTGTTTAACAGAATGCTGAAATGCTGTTTTGCTTTGAATGATTTGAAGACTACAAACCTTCACCTGACTGTCTACCAGCATGGGGCTGAGAAGATAACGACTGAATTTTCATTTTTGGGTGAAGAAAAAGTCGCAGTCCTACACTGTGAAAATACTTCACCACAGGTGAAAGTAAATGTGTTTCCATTTAAAACAGGCAGAAGTTTGATGAAGTGCCTGTGTGGTTTAGTCTGTATCAGTTTACGATCGGTTACCTGTGAGAATCCCAGAGATGGAGGTCCATAGTCGCTCAGAAGCGGCCTGTAGGACTGCTGCAACGTGGCCAGGTTAGCTGCTGAGGGAGACTGGAGGTTTCCAACTGTTCAGAAAACACAGTAAGAAAAATAATACGAGTAAATCCTCACAATTAAGACTCTGCAAACCAGAGCATGCTTGGCCCTTTGCTTGATGAATCGACTCAAACGATTAACTGCCACTGGGTGTTTAGTTGCCACTGGTTAACTTTTTAACCTTACTCCTGTTATATCTTGGCTTGTTTTGTTCTCATCTCTCTATGCTTCACTGTTGCTTTGTTCGGCTGTAATATTCAATCTCCAACACATTATTGTTTTTTTAAATCTACGAATCAATTAATAGTTTCAGTATACTTTTAGAAAAAAAAATTGTTGGCCCAAAAATAAGGCAACGTTGGAGTCAACCCAACAGAAAATGTTTCGCTTTTTGCTAAAACCCCTTAAGTTCCCATAAAAATGAATAGAGTCTGGTTAGAGGTTTTGTCCTCCCCTCACACTGCTCCCCTGCTGCTTTTTTCAACTGTAATACTCAAACTCAAACACATTATTGTTCTTTTTTTTATCAACTAATCAATAAATAGTTTAAATATATTTTTATTACTATTTGTTGGCCCAAACTAAGGCAACACTGGAGTCAACACAACAGAAACGTTTTCTCTTTTTGCTAAAACCCCTTAAGTTCCCATAAAAATGAATAGAGTCTGGTTAGAGGTTTTGTCCTCCCCTCACACTGCTCCCCTGCTGCTTTTTTCAACTGTAATACTCAAACTCAAACACATTATTGTTCTTTTTTTTATCAACTAATCAATAAATAGTTTAAATATATTTTTATTACTATTTGTTGGCCCAAACTAAGGCAACACTGGAGTCAACACAACAGAAACGTTTTCTCTTTTTGCTAAAAACCCCTTAAATTCCCATAAAAATGAACAGAGTCTGGGGGGGGGGGGGTGTTTGTCCTCCCTTGACACTGTTCCCTTGCTGCTTTGTTTAACCTCCAACACATTATCATTCTTTTTTTTTATCGACTGATCAATAAAAAGTTTCAATACAGTTTTTTAAATAAATTATTTGGTTGGCCCAAAAATAAGGTAGCATTGAAGTCATCCTGACAGAAAAGTTTTCTCTTTTTGCAAAAATCCTTAAATTCCCATAAAAATGAACAGAGTCTGGTGAGCGGTTTTGTCCTCCCTTGACACTGTTCCCCTGCTGCTTTGTTTAGCTCTATTAACCTCCAACACATTATCATTCTTTCTTTTTATCGACTTATCAATAAATAGTTTCAATATACTTTTTTATAAATCATTTGGTTGGCCCAAAAAATAAGGCAACACTGGAGTCAACCTAACAGAAAAGTTTTCTCTTTTTGCTACAACCCCTTAAATTCCCATAAAAATGAACAGAGTCTGGTGAGGGGGTTTTGTCCTCCCTTGACACTGCTCCCCTGCTGCTTTTTTTAGCTGTAATACCCAAACTCAAAAAACACTATTGTTGTTTTTTTAAATTGACTAATCAATAAATAGTTTCAATTTTAAAACATTATTTTGCTGGCCCAAAAGTGAGGCAATACTGGACTCAACCTGACAGAAATGTTTTCTCTTTTTGCTACAACCCCTTAAATTCCCATAAAAATGAATAGAGTCTGGTGAGAGGTTTTGTCCTCCCTTGACACTGTTCCCCTGCTGCTTTGTTTAGCTCTATTAACCTCCAACACATTATCATTCTTTTTTTTATCGACCAATCAATAAATAGTTTCAATATACTTTTTTTTATAAATCATTTGGTTTGCCCAAAAAATAAGGCAACACTGGAGTCAACCTAACAGAAAAGTTTTCTCTTTTTGCTACAGCCCCTTAAATTCCCATAAAAAATGAACGGAGTCTGGTGAGGGGGTTTTGTCCTCCCCTCCACGCCGCTCCCCTGCTGCTTTGTTCGGCTGTAATATTCACCCTCCGACGCGAGATGTCCTCGAAGAGTCATAAAAATACTGAGAGGCAGATCAATCAGCAGCTCCGACCGAGGAGCATCATGGAGGAAACGGAACAAGGCTGGCTCAAGAAGACACAAGTGATACATTTTTGTCACCGTGTAACGGCTCCCACCCGGCGGGACCAGGACCCGGGACGACGGAGAATCGCATTTTACGAACCGCCGCCGTCTCGTCTCACATCCCGGCGGTGTTTGTCGGCCGACTGATATCGCGGATGGCGCTCTTTTACATTAGTAATAATGGCGGATATGAATTAGCCTAGCTCCCAGGATCTGACCCTATATATATAACTGGACAAAAACTACAGACACGGTCTTTCTCCAGGTATTCTCCGAGACCCCGAATTTAACACTCGATTTAACGGACCGATACTTTGATTTCCCCCCGTTTTTTCTCCTTACCCTGGTTCCCAGAAGTTCCCGGAATGTGCTGATGGACATTGGGTTTATAAGACATTCCCAAAGACATTGTAAATTAAAGAAATAAAAATGACCCGAAATTCAGTGAAGCGTCTGTCTCTCACTTTTTGTTTACAACAGCGGCACCGGCAAATATGGCCGTCACTTTATATTGACACCCACTATGCTTTCTAACACTGATACTATCCATTGCGGGTTATCATGTTGTGTGGAGAAGGAAGAAAAAAAAAATAAATTAAAAAAACACGGTTAAAAACGTGATTTCCAGCAGAAAGAGACGGATTTCACACACGGTTTTAACGCGTTTCGCCGAGAAAAGTCGACTTTAAACAACACTTTTAAATAAAAAAGAGAGATAATGTTTGGAGGGGGAAAAAAAAGTCAAAATGTCGCGTTTGACTTTTGTCTCCTCACGCTGCTCAAGTGTCCCTGTGTGCATTTAAAATACATTTACGACACGTTTGAGTCAGAATATGGTGTTTTTAAAATAAATAAATAAATATAGTAAAAGTCGTGTTTGAATGTAACCAGATGAAAAGACTTTAACCCGGATGAGTTTAAGTGTTGAGGGAGAAAGAGAAAGAAAAATGTCTTTGTTTGTGTCAAAGTCTGGAGAGGAACAAAAAACAAGAAGAGGAAGAAGAAGAAGAAGAAGGAGCTGGAGGCAGTTTTGTAGATACCTGTCTTTGGCTGTGGGGGCGCATCCATTGTTTTCACATGAGAATCTGTAGTTTTAACATGAAATACAGAGTAAAAAAAAAAAAAGGTAAAAACCAGGAGGATCCACTGAGATGAGCAGCAGTCAGGTTAAACCTTCAGTCTGTCCCATCAGGCCACATGGTGGGAGCTGTGGTCCAGTCCTGCCCCCCCTCCCAGAGTCCTGACCTGGGGGGCCCCTGTGGTGTCAGAGGACCCCCACCCCCCTCCCCCACCACCACAATAAAGGTGCAAATACCACAGGGTCACTTCACTATGTGTTTAAGTAAATGTGCGTTAAATCAACTTTTATTTGGAAAAAATAAGCAGAAATATGTGTATTTTATGTGGTTTCATGATGAAACTGGCAACAAAAAAGCAGCAGAGGAAGAAGTTTTTACATCTTTTAACAAAAAATCTGAACACGTTCTGATTTTTAATTGTTGTTATAGTACAAAACAGACATCAGATTCACAGAATATGTTAAAACCTGATCAGTTGTGGAAGAAGCACTCAGATAATGTAATAACAAAAAAAACCTTTATAAGATTCTATTTTCAATGACATATTTATTTGTTTTTCAGCTCCAACAGCACAAACAACACAGTAGTGGCACGTAACGAAATACACTTACTGGTGTGCTGTACTTACCTCAAATGTTTCCATTCCTGCTACATTATACTTCCACTTTTCACACATTTTCCACATCTTTAAATAAATGTATTTAATCTGCAATCAGTTAAAAAAAAAAAAAACAACTTATCAGCCAACCTGTAGTTTATTAAATATACAATAAATATGTGTATTAACTTTAAACTTCAGCAGTGATGAACGTTAACTCATGTTGTATCATTTGTCTCAGTTTATAAAAAAGTTGTGTAATTATAAAAGTTGTGTCAGGAAGCAGGTTGTAGCTCCGAACCACAAATAAAAGCAGCCGGAGGTAGAAGTATACCAAGCTTTATTGAGCATTGCACTCATCCATGTACAGGTCATGTTGAATATTTGTACAACTCTGTCAGTAGTGCAACTCGTGCAACGACAAAAGAAAAAAAAAAGAAAACAAAAGAAAACAAAAAAACAAGTCCTTCAAGTGTTATTCGACTTCAGAGGAGACGATCTGCTGTGGCATTCAAAAAGTTACCAAGTCTGCAGCCCGGCGACACGACAGACGAAATGAAAAGCGAGCCGTGTGTTTTATACAACGCTCGACATTCAAGTTCAGAGATGTGGCGTCCGATCAGAGAGCTGCTCCGTCCGACGGTTTGAGATGTGCTGCAGGGAGAATCTCAGTTTTTGATCCTTTTACAAAGTGTACAAAATGCACATCGGCATGATACAAAGACTTCTTCCCATTTCTTTTTTTTTTTTTTTTCCCTCCCTTTACTTGTTTCTGAATGCATCAATCAAGAGCAGAAGAGAATACACAGCTAATAACAAGAACTAATCCACAGGTCGACTTTATAATCATCAGCTCAGGTGTGCAGACTCTGGCCTGAACCTTCCAGTGCAGATCTAGTACGATGCAGTTAGAGGACCGAGGAGGAGGCTGGAGGAGGTAACAACTACTCGACAGAAGCGATCGTCAATTTTAAAAATTACAACTCGGCCGGAGAAAGCGGAGGAATCGGGGAGACACGTGCTGTGAGGACTGTAAACACAGCGAACCACAGAGCCACACAGCGACATCACCGAGCAGAGGTATAGAAGGAGCATTCGAGTTTATGGTCATGCATCTCAGATACTTTGTTTTTCCAGAGAGGGTCTTTTGTATGAGTTTAACCCCTGAGCAGAAGTCCATTTAAAAATGCCACAAAATAAAAAAAAAAAGAAAACATCTGAGCAGAGCACAGCGCTGCAGAAACCGGCTCTGAAACCTGTTTTAAAAAAAAAAAAACAAGAAGTGATGGTCTTTAATACGGACATGCAGGTCACAGTTCTCACACTTCCTCGTCTGCTTGGCTGTAAAATATCTGTTTCCTCTCGTTTGGATGACGGTTAGTGTCGCAGACGTCACACCTGACATCGAGGTAGAGACCAAAGGTGGGTTTTTAAATGACAAACATTCTCAGGAGCAGCTGAAGATGCCTTTCAGGGGGGACTAAACATGTAACAAATTGTTTGTTTCTCACTATATCAGTAGTTTTAAAAAGGAACTGTTCACCCCAACATGTAAATCCAGTCATCACTTCCCTCCTGATGATACAAAGTCAGGATAAGTGTCGTCGTCCACAAAACATTTCTGGAGCTTCACAGTAAAACAGAGTTGCAGCTTTCTGCTAAACACCTGAAGTAGCTGGGGACTCGTCAGGTGTGATCTCCAGAGAGCCCCGAGATTAGAAAATACTTTACTTACAACCTTTTTAAAAAGCTGAAGTCCTCAGTGTTGCTGTTAAGTGTTTGGGTGCGCGAGCTCGACCGTGGATTGTTTTTGTTTAAAGAAAAAGGGTCAAGAGGAAACAAACCAACAAACAAAATGGCTGCACATCTCCTCCAGAAGCCCACAGATCCCAAACTCACTTGAAAGACGTTATTTACAGCGTTGATATGCAGTCGAGGTGAAGTTTTACAATTAAAAAATGGGTGCAAGTAATGGATTTTAAAATCATTTTGGGATCTCGGAGTTTCAAGACAGTTGGATTACGCCAAACGAGCTACTTCAGATGTTTAGCAGAACGCTCCATCTCTGTTTTGGTGTGAAATGTTTTGAGGATGATGAAACTTCACCTGACTTTATATCATCAGGAGGGAGGAGAGGAGGACTGGATATTCAGTTTAGGCTCAGCTGTTCCTTTACATTTGTGTTTGCTGGATGCTCCTAAGGAATGACAAAGAAAAACAGTTGTAATAATACAAAACAAGTCTTCATGTGAGAAGCTGTAACTGTTGATGCATCAAATCATTTATCATAAAAAAGGAAACTTAAAGTTGAAGTGTGACCACAGCGTCGTCTGTGATGAAACGTCTGAAGAGAAAACGCCTGGTTACACAATCTTACCGGTTCAATATTTATCTTTTGGGAAACATTTTTCTTTAAATAGAAACCAGCAGAGAGCGGACGCTAAAATAACCAAATCTTTTCCATCAGTGCTTTTGTTTAAGGCGCCTGACTGCAGCAGCTGTTTGTACTGATACTGAGGCAAATGTGACAAAACTCCCCTGCTGTTAAACGATCCGTTCAGTCGGTCTTAAAAACACTGAAATCGTCTAGAATTCCTGTCGTTCCTCCTGTTCAAAACAGCCCTTTAGAGATGCCTTGTGTTCACTGTGTCGCTGTCCTCATTCTGTGTAAAAATGTAGTTAATCACGAGTCAATACGAGGCCTCAGCAGTCTGAGACGAATCATGTCGGGTTTTTCTTTTACTACTTAACTTCATCTCAGATTGCTGGAGCGTCACAGTGAGTCCAGATTAAACTTTTAAATACGTTTTAAAATAAATACGACAGTGGATTTTGTCTTCCATCTCTTCAGGGTCAGTATGAACCAGAGGAATTATAACAGAAGGAAAATGAGGGTTGGACCTTTAATTCCTCAAAAAGCTACATTATTCCGATAACTATTAACAAAACAGTATCATACTGAAGTTCTGTAGCGCTGAAGAGACGCCCTGGCCAAATACTTTTCACCAGATCTAAGAGGACATTTTTGTTTGGCAAAAATGATCATATTTCGATCGTAGTTTTCTTTTTACCACGTCATGCAGCCCAACAAGACAATAGAAAAACTGTGAATCTGTCCTTTAATGTTATGTTACTCAAATAAAAAGAAAGTTAGATTAATTTGAGAGCCATGTGCAAAAAAAAAAAAGAAGGAAATAGAATAACTCATCTGATTACGATGTTTGTGGATTCTCACAGCGAAGAATTTTTTGGGCTTTGTCGTCGCCATGAGCGATTAAAGGAAACCAGAACTGATCAGGAACTAAAGTTCTGCATCACTACTTCTACTTCAGAGAAGTGATTCTTTCTCTACATTAGTGCTGAATCATGTCAGAGGATCAACCAACTGACAGTTTTCATCATATATTAATATCAGATTGTATTTAAGCATTAAATGTCCTCTGATTAAAGGGGAAATCCAACAAATTTCCACATTCGTGTGAGTTCACATGTGAGAAGAGTCGTATGAAGCCTGCTGTGGCTCCAGAGGAGGCTGCCATGAGTTCCTCCAGTGATGTCACTCAGTTGCTATGATGCATCGTGGGTAATGTAGGCACTGGGTTTTCACTGTAGGCTGCTTCCTTTGTAGCCACAAAAGACTGACCTGTAAACACACTGTAATGTGTCAAACTGGTGGATTTACCCTTTAATGAATCAAGGTAGTTCTCAAGATGTTTTTCTTTTCCCCAATTTTTATTATTTATATCTCAGACTTTCAGAGACATGCCGGTCTCTGTCCCCTCCACCTTTGATCTGAACCAAGAGAAAGTCTTTGCTTCACACTAGGTAGTCCGGACTAAACATCTGAACGTGGGTGAGGAGTGGAGAACTCGACAGCCACAGGCCAACACGCCCTTAAAAAGGTCTCGACTCCATCAATATATCAACAAATCTTTTCACTCTGAATGTCAGAGGACAAAACGTCACCCGTCAAATCTCTCTAGGTGAGAACAAGAGTCTCTGGAGATTTTTAAAAAAAAGAAAAAAAAAAAGGGAAACCCTGAAATCTTTTCTCTGTACAACCACGGCTTTACATCTGAGGATCTTCACAGCTCGGTGTGACACCTCCGACCCTCAGAGACATTAGGGGGGCGTGAGGGTGCAGAACAAGGGGGACAGCGGTCCTGGAGCCTGCAGTGCAGAGAGAGACTTATGAGTCAGATCCCTTCAGACCGGGATGTGAACTCGAGGGGGTGGAGATGGGATCGACGCCCATGAAGCCGAGCGGTCCACCTCACTATGTGTTGGGTGCGTGACTGAAACTCTGAGGGTGGAGCTGCTGCCGTTTCTGCTGCTCCTGCACGGCGAGCTGCTGGCTCTGGTCCGATGTTGACAGCTTGTTAATTAATGCAGACACACAGTTCGCTGGAATGATCAGTCCTGTGGATGAAAGAGACGAGCCTGTGAGACCGAGGATGTTGACATTTACAGCACAAAGTAAAAAGGAAAGGGTTTGATATTTTGGGAAATGGTTGATTGACTTTGTGGTGAGCCAGAGAGGAGACGATCAATCTCTCGGTCACGTCTGTCCGGATAAATATGAAACTCTGACCATTCAATTTTGTTCAATGAATTCAAAAGTAAGTAATTTTTCAATGTGCGGTTGTTTTAAGCTTACGATGAAAAAAGTCTTGCTGTTTTTCCATCACATCTGCCGACCTGACTCTACTCGGATTGACACGTCACAGCAGGGATTTGCATTTCCACCACAAGTGAGCTACCTGCTTGAAGGTGTGTCTTAAACTAATAAAGCGGCCGTGATTCAGTGATTCAGTTCCAAACTACAGAAGTACTGAGAGGTGAACACACGGACTTTTAAAAACCTCCTTCTCTCAGGTTTCCTGCGCAGACACGAGTTGAGTATTGATCTGTAACACACACACTTGTTTGAGGAGGAGACGGTTGTTACGGGTTGGCCGCAGTCTGTTTAGCGGCTTGGCTTTACTCTGTAACAGGTCCATCGCGGATGCAGCTCAGCTCAATCTGACTCTGGAAAACCAAATAATCGCTGCTCAGAGCGTCAATATTTGATGAGCTGGGAATGAGTCTCTAAAAGGATATTTTGTGAGCAACGTTGACTTTTAACTGCACAAAAAAATAATAATCTGGATCGCTTTAAGTTTATAGATGTATAACATCATCTGACAGCCCAGCAAATGAAAAACTTTTTAATGCCCTCTGAGGGCCTTTTTAGAGGGAAATCAATTAAATGCTTTTAAGTTTTGAAGACCTGCCGACATTCTGAACATGCTGCCTTGGACAGGGAATGATGAAGGGAGCTGAAAGTGGCATTACGTTCCAAAACAGGATCATGAGGATTTAGAGGCAAGATCGATCCAACTTTTGAGGAGAAATCACCTTGGCATATTTCCCAAAGTGTCAAACTATTTCTTTAGGAGTAGCCGTCTTTCAACTTACCGACTATCCTCTGTCCATCTTCTGTTCTGAGGCGGACGATCTGCACCTTCACGTTGGCTCCACTGACGGGAGTGAGCACCAGCTCCACCTCGTTCCACACGCTGAGCACCGAGCCACACAGAACGTAGTACGTCCTGCACCGAAGTCCGACTTCACACTGCAGACCCACAGACGCCTTCTTACAGTTCCCCCGCCTGTGGGCAGAACCACACACGAAAAGCACGACCGAATAAAACATATTCCAAGATGAGGGATTTATGACAGCTGTGAGGCTTAAAAAGGAGAAAGCTGCTGATATTCTGCATTTGTTAGTGTCAACAAACCCCAAAACCTTTCAGTAATTTCTGACTTCCCCTGAAGTAAATCTTTAAATACAGGTTTTAAAATCAAACAGAAGGAAAAAGTGCATTGGTTGGGGACTATTTTCAGCGGCGGATTGATCCACATTTGTTGCTCTAGTGATATTTGTGGCAGTAGGATGGCGTGTGTGGGATGAAGTCAAACTAAACTACATTGTGTGTGCTGACTGTATGAAAAGGAACTACAGTGTGACTCATTGATGAGTTTTTAATACAGTCATCGTTGGTGTTTTCCTGAGATCCGAAGTGAACGTACCAATATGCATGAGAGCAGATTTGTGCTGACGACTTGTACTGGTCAGTCCAGTGCTGCTTGGCGTCATCTGATAAGACCTAGCCGCAAGAAAAGTAAATAAAAGTCATGATTCACCATGTAAAATCATTAAACGTTCTTCTCATATCACGCTCAATAAAAGAAAGTTGTGAAACCTTTTTAAACTTCTTCTTGATGTCTGCGTACGTCTCCAGTTTCAGCTGCCGGCCCGTGTTCGGCCGATACACCAGGAACAGCCTCTTCTTGGCGTTCACCTCTTTGACCAGGATGGCCGTTTTCTTGTTGTTCCTCATCTGAAAATTAAATACATGTTGGACTTGAAGGGAACTCTACTGATGGTCAATACACAGATCTTATCACTTATCACAGACGGCGCTTCTAAATCTGAGAAACAGATGTATTATATGTCATCTGTGGCTCTCTATGAACAATGAGATTTATATCAAAAAGTTCTAACAGTTGCTTTCCTCCCCTCTGACAGCGAACTGAATATCTTTGTGTTGTGGACAAAACAAGACATCTGAGGACGACATATCAGGCTCCAGGAAACATGATCGACATTTTGCTGCATCACGATCCAAATCTGTCATCTGTATTTCTCTTACCTGTACATAGAAGCCGTCATCTGGTCCATTCTGTTCTGCCCAAGCATGCGTCGCCTCCTCCCAGGACATCCCTCTCTCCACACTCACCTGTGAAGAGAGAGAGACAGGTAAAATGTCAGGTAACGCTGCGGCGATGCCACCATATGTTATGAGAGAACAGGGAGGTCAGAACGGTGTTTAGATAGAAATGAACGTACGGTGAAGAGCTCCACGTGTCCAGATGTGGTGTAGCCCGGTGTGAGGAACTTCCTGCAGTCCACCTTCTTCACCTTCTCATCACCAGAGCCCAGATCTAACAAATGACATGAGACAAAGATCTTTACTAACAGTTGACAACTTTAAGATTAAACGAAAGGTCTTCCGTCCCACTTTGGCTTCTGTATTTGTGAATACTGAAGAAAAAAATAAAGACCGACTTACCAAGAATGCCCATGTCGTATCTGCCGTTCTTCTTGGCCTCCTGGATGACGGCTCCCAGCGTGTCAGCGAAGTACTGGAACAAGGCGTTCTGCTGGTGGACCTCCATACCCAAAATACGGTTCAGGAACTTCCCAATGTTGTTGTAGTCTGCAGCAGCAACAAAGAGCATGTATGAGATCCATGTGAACACACATTAGACAGCGAGCGAAACTGCAGTGTCACAACAATTCTAAAAAAAAAAAAAATCACCTTTGTCCAGTGAGAGCGCGCCAGATCTGTCCTCCACATTTATGAGCCCCACGCCTATCAATCCTTTCTGAATTTCTAGAGAAGAGATATACTTTCATCACTCGGAGGCAGAGATGACCATCGATAAATAACAACAACAAATACAGAGATCAATACAGTAATCTAACACAAGTCATACCTTTGAAGAAATCACCTTTAAAGTCAGAGGGCGGAGACACTAACGGGGAGTCGAGCTTTACGATGGACTTCATCACAATTTCCAGAGCGTTTCTGCCGTACTGTAGCAAAGATGAACATGAGTCAGTTACTGCAAATCAATAAAAAACTATCAGAACTTCTCAGACAAACGTTTGGTGCTCTTACTTTGTTGTCAAAATTAAACCTGCTCAGATCTCGAGTTTCTGTAGCTCTCCTGTCTCCGTGAGTGAGAGCTCCCTGTACAACAGAAACAGTGACAGTTAATTACCTTTCTACAAATCAAAAGAAAATCATGACTATACGTTCAGCTGGTTCTCACCAGGCTCTCGAGTCTTTTGGCTACAATGGAAGCAAATCTCTGCTCTCCTGCCAGCTCTGATATGAGGAAGACGTATTCTGGAGCTGTGACCTGGTTCGACCTGTGAGTTCTCCCTGAGACCAAACAAACAAATGCAGAAGGTTTGGTGTATTTTTTCACGTGCAACAGGAAGATCGATTTTAAAAGGGTTAAATATCTACTGACCGAACTGCTGTATCGCTCTGTCTGCGCTCCACGGCAGCTCCAGTGTCATGTGGACTCTCCGTCGCTGGTTCTTCACTCGACGATCGGCCTGCAGCGAGATACCTGAGCTGGCAGCTTCTGAGATGATGGCAATGTTCTGGATGAAAAGAAAAAGAAGGACGTTAAAGACATAAAATCCCAGAGCCCTGTCTGAAGGTTTTTGGATCAGCTAGAGGGAAATGAAATCACTGTTTGCTGAGCACATACTACGTCTCACTTTGAGGGAAAAAAATTGACCCTTTGACCCAAATCAACTAAACTTTGGGTGTGAAATGACAGACTACTGACTAATGATTCAAATTCCACGCTAACTTTTTCTTACCTTCTCTCCATCCATGAACCTCTGCTTCTCTGTGAGATTGAGGATTTCCACTGGGACGTCCAGCTCAGAGCGAGATTCATACGTGATGCTGCCATCGTCATTACTGACCACGCGACCTTTGCGGCCGGTCATCTGAAGCCCAGTTGAAGAAACAGAAGTGAGATACAAACAAAAAACACTGAGCCCGCTTTAAAAGAAACCCACTACAACAAAAAAACCATTAAAAAGCTAAACAAGAATACGTTTTCATTACCTCAGCTACATTTTCAGGTCCTCCCAGTTCATCGATGAGCTCGTCCAGCGTGTTGGGTGGCAGCTCCTCAGCGACCTCCTCGAGCTGATCCAGCAGTTCTCGCTTCATTTTCTGGGCATGCTCCACTGCGTCGTCTCCTGTTACGTAGCTATCCTGACTCTCTGCTTTGACTTTAGAACAAGTAAAGACACGACATTCATTAACTCTCAGGCGGTTCAATCAGAGTGTTGTAATACTGCTGTGCCGTGTGGCAACATGCTCACCTATCGCAGGTGTGCTGGGGGGGTTAACAGGGGCAGTGAAAGCAGGCCTGGTGGAGCCCAGCCCAGAGGCTAACAAGGCACTTTGAATGGAGTCTGGATCGATACTCCTCCTCCTCTTTTTTTTCTTCTTCTCTTTCCCTTTCTTTGGTTCTTTTCTGATGAGCCATGGATCTGATGCACATAAAGGTGTTGCTGTTAGCACTGAGGTGGATATAAAAAAACATCCGAATTTAACTTCCGACAACCTTTCTCAGAAGTCTCACCGTCTTCCTCGTCGTCATCAGAATCGTCTTTGAATGGGTTGAAATCGTCGTCTTCGTCTGCTGAGCTGACAGACTTGAAGCTGTCGTCGCTGTCTTTACCAGACTCTCGGTCGGACTCCTCTGATTGGCTCTCGTCGGAGCTGGTACCTGACAGGCCGCCGTGCTTGCGAGGCTTCTTCTTCTGCTGCTGCTTTTTGACCTCTGAGCCTGAAACATGATCAGGGAGTGAAGAATCATGAACTGAAAGGACAGACTGAGTTTAAATAAGCTCGCCATTATCTTAAAGGGTCTTATTACCTTTTCTTTTCTTTCCCTTCTGTTCTTGCTGTGCTGCCGTTTCACATGGAGAAGGCGTTTTCTTGGCTGAGAGGTCGATACCCAACAGGCTGTACAGCTTCTGTCTGTCAGGAGCTGGAAAGTGCTTCTCAATCAGGGACTGCAGCACACCCCTGCAACACAACACAATCTGTTACAGTGACACACAACTACAAACAGGATAACGTACGTGTGAGAGAAATCATCTGCAGCCTGTACGTACTTTGCAGTCGACACAAAGTCATTGAGCTCTCCTCCTCCTTCCTCCAGAGCCTCCAGTGTTCTTGCTTCTCCAGTGGACTGAAGACCGATCACCACACACTGCAGAGGAAACAGCTCGTCAGTGTTTTACACAACAAGGACACTGATGAACAATTTATAGTCTCGGGGGTTTTAAATGTTTTTATATCAAACTATCCCCAACACATAACAAACAGATCATAATCTCAATTCAGTTAAAATCTGCAGCCTTACATCTTGTCATATTTCAACATTAGTCCCACCTTTCCGTTCTGGACCTCCTCTCTGGCGAGCTGGACCACTCTGCGGACTTTGGAGGCGATGCAGAGGTATTTGAAGAACCTCTGGTGGGCCGACCAGAACTGGCCCCACATGGACTTCTTCATGCGCTGCTCTGCGTCCATCAGGTTCGCAGCCTGCTGGAACTTCTCACGTGCACTCACCCACTGGGAGAAGCAGGAGAACGTGATTAATTCATTTAACAGAACGTGTAAACTTCACATAAATGTCTATACACTTGTTTTTATGCGCTTACCATCCTCACTGATTTGTTGTACATTTGGACGTATTTCTGAGACAGGGGAACCTCCTCAATCTTGAAAGTTACACCGGTGAAACTCAGCTGCCTCGCGATGTACATCCCCCTCAGTTTCATGTCCATAGCGACTATCTCCATGGCGCCGACACCTCTGAAAGTTAGGGAGTAAAAGACAAACATTAGGACTTGTTCCACGCGCCACCCATCAAGCCTTCAGGCATTTATTCCCCTCTTGAGAAAATGTGTTTACCTGCGCTCAACAGCTTGGATAAAGTTGCCAAACTCTCTGAAGGGAGTTTTGGGGCCCCAGATGCCCAAACGATTCATATAGGCCATATTTCGCGGTTCAGAGGCACCTAACAGGGAAAAGGTTTTTTTTTTTTAGAATTTACAGTTTAGATTGACGATCCATTCAAAAGGAAGATCTCACATGATTCTGTCTACTGACCTGTAGCACTTGCATACACGACCCGAGCTTTGGGGAGTTTGTTCTGCAGTTCCAACACTGCAAGTCCAGTTTTTGTGGGTTTGGATGATCCGACCGGACACACATTTTTGGCTTTGTGACACTCGTCATATACAATCTAAAGACATCTGGTTGAGGAAAGTCGTCACACTTCTTAAAAAGCAGAAGGTCTACAAGGATCTTGTTCAAATAACTTCAATTCAACAGAACGCCCCAGGTCGATACATGTCTTCTCTGAGAAGAGTTGAAACAAAGTGTGAAAAATAAACATAATACACATTTGTAAATCATTGCATATGCGTCACCAACTAACCGTGAACCTCCCAGTTAAACTCCTGGGATTCTTAAAAAGAAATACACTGATGGCAGAGGCAGCCGTGCAAGTCACCAACTGCTCATCAGGAGGAATTTGGGGTTCAGCATCTTGGGAACTGATGATCCCTTGAAAGGATACGACCCCGTCAAAGTCCTCCCCGCACCAGTGGAGGAGCTGCTGAAACCTGGTCTTGTACTTCCCTCCTGATTGGCTCTCGCCTATCAACGAAGAGTAGGTGGCGAATATCACACCTTTCTTCACACTCCCATTGTGTTTTGAAGAGATTTTTCCATATTTGAACTGAAAAAATAAAATGGAATTGAGTCACACTCTGACATAATGAAGCCAGTAAACTCTTCTGACTGTTTGCATCCTCGTATTGTGAACATATCTTACCTTGTTCAGTGAGTGAACCTGAATGTTTTTGGCTCCGATATCTCTTAAATCCCTTTCAGCGTCGTACTTTAAGTCATTTGAGACACTGAACCTGAAAAAAAAGAGGAGAAGATATAAGTGATACCATCGAAGTATTCCTGTATGTTTACTTGGAGGGTAATACATTGTAATTCCTTGCGTTGAACACAACATTTAAAGGATTCTGTGTACGTACCAAAGCGATCTCTTCCTGCCCAACAGGTAATTCTCATAGATGACCCCAGCAATCGTCCGGCCTTTCCCCACACCAGCTCCATCGCCAATCAAATAGGCAGCTCGATCACCGCCAGGGAGGAATGTCTCATGTTGCTGCAGGAAACAAAAGACACAGTGTCAGCCTCACTCTGAAATGTATTTAAGTTCCAGTCATGTGATCAGATTTCGGGGGGGGGGGGGGGTTAATTTTCTCGAGTATGTCTAATTTCTGTCATATTTTATCATATTTTACTCTTACTCTACTCGTGAGAAAATAAACATGTTTACCTGAGCAGCGTATGTGATGGCTTCCAGCTGCAGAGCCGACAGGCAGCCACGATCGATGGTTTCTTCCGGGATGGACAATCTGTACCAAACATCTGGAGGATTGACACTGGACAGGGAACTGGTCTCCACCACAGGGTCGGGATGCCGCAGACCAACTTTTACTGCGGTGACAAAGTGACCGGTCAGTGGATCAGGAAATTAACACCAGCAGGCTGAGTTTGTTTGATTTGGGAGCCATCGATCAAGACTGATGCTGCACGACTGTTATCACTCAGTGCATTTTCATTAGGCCTCAGCACGGCTCTGCAATCGCTTTCACAGCAGTCGGTAAACAAATATATGTCTACACCTCCCTGCTACATATACTGCTAGTCCTCATGTGTTTTTAAAATTACTTTCCAGATCTCTGTTGTGGCTTTATGAGATTAGGAAACAAAGTATTATAGAACCAACATTGTTAGATAAAGCTGAAACATTCAATCAATAGTCAACTACATAGTTAATCAAGTTTGGTCAATGTGAGTATTTTCTGGTTTCTTTTCTCCTCTGTGACGATAAACTGAATATCTTTGGGCTGTGGATGAAACAAGACACCTGAGGACGTCGTCTAGGAAACACTGATCAACATTTTTCACTTTTCAGTAAAATCAAAACAACTAATCGATTAAGAGAATCCAAAGGTCATCAACAATGAAAATAACAGTTTGTAGCAGCAGTGGCACTTACATTTCATTGGCATGTACTCTGCGTACGTTTCTGCATGACCCAACTCATCTTCTTCTTCCTCCTCGGGCTCGTCTTCCTCCTTCATCCCTGGGAGTTTCTGTAGACGCATCAACATAATGTGATGCCACATTTTCCTAAACATCCGCTGAAACGATCTTTAACATACTGACATGTAACAGAATTGAGCATCTTTCCGTCACAATGATATAATAATTACCATCGGATGTGTGAAGTTGTGCATTTTAATGTTGTCATTAATCCAGATCCTGGCAGCATCTTTCCCCAAAACTTCTTTCTTGACTCCGTTGTTCATTTCACCTGAAACACCAAGAGAGACCAGAGACGTTACTGAAGCAGTTCAGGTTTCTCATTTAATTGTTCTGAGGCGACTGCTGAATCTCAGCTTGGTTATTTTACCAACTCATAATTTAGTAAATGACATTTTAGTGCCGCAGTTAAAGAAAACTAATCAGTTCCAATAATCTTTATGCACAAACGGCAAAAATTAACTTTCAAAGCTTCTGAAATGCGAGAATTATCGGACGAGTGATGCTTTTCTTCGTGTAATGTGATAATTACCTCAATATCTTTGGATTACGGACTGCTGATTTGACTTAACACAATTATTCTGTACATTTATTATCATTTTCATTCACATTGTGTGCCAGTGATAATAACCATCACGCTAATTGAGTAATAATATAATTGTCAGGTTGTGCATTTAAAAAAGCTGCAGATCAAAGAACAGTTTAGAAATTCTCATTAAGTTTTATGTTTCAGAGTAATAAAGAAAGTGGATCAGAGGGCTCTCAGCGTCATAAAATATTTAAAATTAGTCAAAGCTGTAACACACATTGTATTTTAATTCCAACACAGTAAGTCACTGTTTTCTCTTTGTTTTAAAGTAATATTTTCTTTTTATTCAGCCTCGTTTGAAGGATGACTTGCTTTGCTCTGACTAAGCATAAATGGAAAGTCATAAATGCTCTCTGCTCTGATTTGAACCAGAAATATTTATGATATCATCGACTAACTGAAAAACCTGAAAGACACATCTGGAACCAGAATTAACACCAAAGTCTTCAGTTTCAAGCTCATTATTTCGATTCTCCAGGTCGTACATGAAATCTACAGTTCCTAAAAGACCGTTAAATATCTTATAAGAGTCCCAAAATGGAAGAGAAAATTCATCACATTTGCTTGCTTAATATTAATCAGAAATAGAGGATATTAATAGTGCTCAGCCCTAATGAACAACACCTATCTGATTGCACATTCAAATTGAACCTAACAATATCAATAAATGACCTGTAGCTGTTGCCGTTGCCACTGGTGTCGTGATGTCAGGTGGAGGCTTCAGCTTCATGAGCTCCATCAGACTGTTGCCCTTTGGACCGGTGCTCTTCACATTGCTGGTCCGAAGGAGATCTTTCAACTGAACCTGCTAAAAAAGGAAAAATACAATGTATGATGAGCAAAAACCAGCATAAATACTTTTGTGCTGACCTCTCATTTCACGAGGACTCTGAGGATGGATGAGATGTTTTTTGATAAACGTACCTGATCTCTGTTTGAAGGCACTACTGTGGACACTGAAGGAGGAGTACTTGTGGAGGAGGGGGTCGAGGAACCACGCAGGGCTGAGTTAGCAACATGGACCACCTTGGTGACAGTTATGGTGTGTTTGATATTGTTCGCGGCTGATTGTTTGGTCACGACAGTTCCAAGTGACGGCAACTGATTCAGCTGATTTAAGACAAACGTGGTGGTTGATGGCTGAGGTTTGTGCTGTTGGAGACATTAGGCAGACAGAAACGTGGATTTTAATACCACAAGACAAAGCATTAGGAGTGTTATCACATTGTGTGTTTAATAATTAATTAACTTAATGCTCTGTAGTCTCACCCTGATAGTAACTATAGGGACTGGAGCTGCAGGCTCCGTTCGAGTAACGTCCACCGACTCTGTGCCCACGCCAGCATCCAGGGCACTGATGGAGATAGACTGGAAGAGGAACAGAAAACAGAACATTTACATATAGCTATGAAAATATCAATAAATCACTTCTAGAACCAGAACTGAATTCAATCTTACTTGTTGGGCTGTAGAGGGCTGTGCAACATCCTGAGCATCAACGTCAAACAGGCCAATATCATTGGGGCAAATGCCGCTCTCACTCAGAGCAGCGAGAAGTAAATCCTGTCCAGGATCCATCTGCAAGACAAACACACGAGTCCAACCGCTCACGTCAGTGCTGACAATATTTGTTCTTAAGTTAAAATGGTTGGAGATTAATCAATTAGTTGGGCAACATAAAATACATCAAACATATATACAGATAATTTGCAGTTTCCGGTCTATTGCACATGATATTAGATTAAAGCGCTCATAAATATCCACTGAGATTCAAGAACATCCATCTGGGTCAATAAAGTTCAATCTTACCTAACACTGACAACACGCTTCACTGTGGAGGTAAATATTGAATGCACATCCGGGATAAGGAAGTTTATCTGGCGACCCATTTCTACTATGAACTTAATGACTGAATAAAATATTTTGTTCTGTGTTGTTGTAATTTACGACTGTCAGGAAAACCAACACAATCTGATTGTCTTTGCAACAGCCGTGTCAACAATAATTACCACCAACAGCTGTCTGTTAGAACTTTAAATAAACTAGTGTGAAGACGTTTCATATAGCTTTGGGATAATGTAGCATTAAAACAAAAACAACTTTATACAGATATGACTCAACTGACATATCAAGAGAGAACTATGGAGTCATCTGCTATTTTCAATTTTCAAGGTTCCATCGCCTACTTATTCCAAATTAAGTTATTTCTTGTCCAGTGTGTCCAAAAAGACTCATCTCTGCTGACATCGCTAGCAAACAAGCATGTTGATAATCATAAGAAGTTTATAAAATCTGACACAGGAAGCGGCTTTTAGCATGTCAAAAAATGTGAGTTTTAAAAACAGCAAATCTGATCAGAACTATGAAATATTTAATCATCCATCTTTGCTCACTATAACTTGGTCTTATCTACAGCTGTGCATTAACTACAGGGTATGATCTTTTTAAAATCCCAAAATGTTAAATCAGTCATTAGAGGGAGATAATTATTAGTTATCCTTATCAGCTTTAAAAAAAAAAAAGAAAAGAAATCAATGTGCATCCCGTTAATCCTCCTATCAACGTCAACAGCAATGAATGAAAACATGCAATGATACATGTCTACAAAGTAAAACTAACACAATAATGTGGTCAGAACAAAATGCATGAACCAAAAATCACAATTACAACCCACATGCACAGCACATGTGTGGTATCAAAGAAGGAACGCCACTGAAAGCCAAAACCCAGCTTTCAGATGAAAATTAAGCCAGTGATACGTTTTCACATCTAATATAGAAATATCAAAACTTTTTAAAAAACACACACAGGTGAAGTTATTTCAATCTAATCCGAACTCAAATATTCAAAGTTCACCTCGCTGTATCTCCTGTTGCACCGCACGCCCGAAAAACGTGAACTAATCCAAAAAAACAAAAATGCAAGTTAACAGCGTGATAACTTCATTCAGTTGAAAATGATGCCAACGATAGAAGAATACAAGTTATCCATGTTTCAGCAGCAACGTCTCCACAGCCGCTCCGGTTCGAGACGGGCTCCAAAGTGACCCAAAACAAAACACGTGTTTGCTCCACTGTGGTGTTCAACTTCCTGCTCCCTCTGACTCAACGTAGCTTCCCCCCCTCCTCCATCCGCCCCTCGACTCCTCGTTAGCTCAGCTGGTTAATAATTATATTAAAAAACACAACAACGACGAATGTAGAATCGGAACAAACACGTCAATGGTGAATAAAGCTAACGTTAATTCGCGGCTGCTAACACTCGGCTGGACACTGTCGCACCGGAGAAACTGGCCTGGTTAGACCAGGGTGACACAGCTTAGCTCCCTGCTAGCTTGCTCACCCACTAACCCAAAGCTAACGCAGTGAACTCAAATACACTTTCACATTCATGTCAGTGACGCGACAGACAACGCTAAGCTACACATCTACGAACTAACAGAGGGACGCTAACATAGCTAACGGCAAACACTCAGCAGCTATAAGATTAGAGCTGTAAGATTAAGAGAGGAGTCTGTTAAATGTTAGTAACGGTAACCACGGAGACTTACTTGTTCTCACAAATGTCAGAAGCTTTGAACGTTATCCCCCCTTTTGTACCTCACTCACACACACGGACATGCATTCATTACCTGAAGGTTGCTTGTTTCTTTCCAACTTATTCTCCCATTGAGTTTAAGTGCATGTTTTGTTTGAAACGCAACGGGTTTTTTTTTTTCTAAGCTAGCTTGGTACGTTGCATCTGCCTGATCTTGATAACAAGTTCCTAATAAATGACGTTAGCACGCTGCACACAGCACTAACACCGAGTTTACAAAACACCGCCTTCACCTGGGTGTCACCGTGTGTCCTTCCCGACCTAATCCACAGCTGCTGGGCACGGCAGGTGTGTTAGCTAACTGCCCCTCGCATTGTTGTGATGTTGTTGACGGGGTTCTCGCGCACTGTGTCATTGCTGTCGCTAGCTAACGTTAGCAACGCGGAGCGAGCTAGTGTTTAACGGCTGCCCGAGCCTCAAATACTAAATAAACAATTTAACATTTCCGTAAAGTATCGGCGTAAGTTTGCGTCGTTAACGACAGAGGTGTCGGTGTTAAATCGGCTCCCACGCTGTAGTCAACTTACTTGACAGCTGAACGCGCGCTCCGGCTCGCAGTCAGCAGCGATCAGTAGTTGGGGTTTGTTGTCCTCTTCGCTCCGCCGCGCTCACGCCATCTTTTTATCAAATGCTCAGCCGCATGCTGGTCACGTGACGTGCAGGCCGACAGCGGGCGTTTTTGCCGTCAAACTCCTCGACGAGCCTCGATGAAAACGGGTCTGCGAGCAGCTGCGGGGCGTCCCTCCACCACGGTAAAGCCACACAAGCGAGAAATTTAGCATTTCTAAAAGGTTAGCACAAACGACAAACATAGCAGAGTCAGCGAGCTAATACAACATCACGTGACCCCGCGAAGTCTCGGCAGGAAGTGACGTCGAGACAAATTCTTCTTCGCTGTCCTCTTCCTTTTTTTTTTTTGCTTCTTCTTCTGCTTCTGCTTTTCATCCTTTGTCATTGGCAACTTATTTTACTCATCATTCTTATTTACACAACTGTTTATTTTTATTATTCAACAAGGCGAATATAAACTTATGAAACTTCATCATCTTTAAATAATTTGAGAACATAACTTTTTCCTGAAAAACATTCTAATAACCTTGGTGGTGCATTTACTGTCATGCAGATCAATTCCATCTAAGCAGAGCTGTCAAAGTCCAGGGGAGATATCTGAATATAAAATGTCTTCTGACACCATGATTACCATACTGTGTTTGTTTGATATGAAATGAATGAACATCAACATAACTTTGTCAGTTTACCTGATTACTTTTGTAAATATGACATTTCTGACGTTACATTTCTTCTCCAAAACTACACAGCGTCCCTTACGCAAAAAAGTTTTCTTTTAAATATATATAGTAGGACATACACTCAAATTTATGTGAAAATAAGGTTACATAGAGGTACAATAATAATTATATGATAATATAATAATTAGTATTACCTCATTAATAGTCTGAGTTTGAATTGATTCCTCAAAGATTAAAGATTTAAAGTGTTTATTGTCATATGCACAGTAAAGAAGTCAAATCTGAAGTAGATAGAGAGCAACAGGTACATTTGGTACAAATACAATAAAAAAAAAGATAAATACAAATAAAAAAATAAAATACATACAAATTAAATTAAATTTAAAAAATTTAAAAAAATTATAGCACATATAAAGGCAATAAGAAACCATAAAGTACTATATACAACATGCAACAAAAACAATTGAATAGAGCATTCCTAACAATAGAAATATATTGTATTATATGTAATATATTATAGAACATTATCATTTGCAGGTATTGTACCAGAGTATTTCTACACTGTAGTATTAGTACTTATACTGCAGTAAAGTGGGAAATACTTCCTCTGTGTACTAGACAGACAGGAGTTGCGTTAAGGCGCAGTACCGCCGTCGGCCTGCGGGGGGCGACATTTCCCCGCTTCGCTCTCCTTCTTCATTTACATGGAGAAAAATGGCGGACAGGAGCTGTGGAGGCTTCATCGGTTGAGCTGCTGGCAGTTTAAAAAAACAACAGAAGGGCACACAGTCGCCGTGGAAGGGGGCCAAGCGTGTAGCGAGGGCACTGCCGTACGAGCAGGGCGAGGTTAATCTCTGAACTGGCACCAAACGTCGTTTGTTTATTCCTCGAAACGAGAGGCTACAGCCGAGCGAGGAGCCACGAAAACAAGTCGGACATGAACGGGGTAAGTTTGCCTGTTGGGAGCACCAGAGAACACAGGCGAAGAATTGTGAATGAAAAGCGAGATGTAGTGGATTCATTCTGTATCTGAGAGTGAGTCTGAAGTATTCAGATTAAAGGTGTATTTTGTACTGTAGGTTTGTGTGGTAACAGCAGCTTTTTGTTGCTAACATTAGCTGCTTACATGTGGCTGCTAGCTGAGCTCTGAGCAGTGTTTATGTCACCAGGCGAGACAGAAACACACGTCGGTTTCTGCTGTTTCAGAGGGTTTTTATAGTTTGAAAGCAGCTGTTGAAGTGTGTTTTAGTTTTTAGCTGACTTGACTGGTAGATAGTGATGATCCCAGAGGCCTGACTGTGCCTGAAGTCTGGATTTAAAGGGACTGATGTGGGTGGGTGTGGAGCCAGCATGGTTCCCTCCTCTGGGCCCCACCCACACCACTGCTGGAGACTCACTCAGTACTTTTAATACAATCATAATAATTATATTACCTCTAAACTACTTCTACTTTACTAGAGTACATTTCTGCCAGGTAACAAAAAAAAAAAACACTTTTCCTCTACTTTTATTTGACAGCAAGATTTAGCATTGAGATAAAAGAAAAAACAGAATTATGAAATACTTTTTATTAAAGAGGCACTATGTGGTTTTTAAAGAAGAAAGAATTTAAATATTTACAGAATTAATGAGGTAAGAACATAAATTAAGATTTTTAAGTGAAAAAACGAGCCATTCTCAGAGGAAAATAAGGTCCCTGAACACTGTTTGAAGCTGGAAAAGGTGGCAGGGTCCGCCACATGTAAACAAAGTAAAACAGTAAAAACTGTGTTGTCCTTTTGATTAAGAAATGTGTCCTGACCATCCAAGACACCCTAAGGAAACTTTACAACGTGTATTAATTTAAATCGTTGTTGCTGAATGTTTACAGGAATCAAATTAACAACAGGAAGTCTTTTTTTTTTCTCCCAAACATTTCATATCTCCACTAATTTCTGGGTTATTTCATCCTGAAGGAAAAGTTCAGTGCCACAGAGATTGTTAGCTCCTGAATTGAAAATCTGATTAACTGATTAAAAGGTCAAGAGACAAATTAAGCAGGCGAACATTTTGATTTGGTTAATTATTACAATTTCAATGTCATATTTCAAGCAAAACCAGAAGATAAACCCTAATTTCACCTTCTCATATGTGACTATTTGCTGCTTTTCTGTGTCATGTGTGATAGTTAAGTGAATATCATCAGATTAAAGTTTGGTTTATGTTTTTTTCAAGCATCTTAATTAATTACTTTTAGTTTCTGTATGTCTCCTGAATATTTGTTTTGTGTGTACATCATCTTCTTGTACTTGATTAATTGTATGTAAAACTAACAGAACGTGGACTTCATACATTTCTCTCTGCATTCACAGGAGATTGTATGCAATAGTCATTCAGTCACTCTCTTAAGCTGCACCAAATCGCCAGTTCACGATGAGAATACGATCAAGCTGACGCAGGAGGGACGGTGCTCTCCGATATGCTGCCAGCAGAATGAAGCTCAGAGGCAGGGAGAGGGTGAGTGTCCGGCTGCAGCTCTGCAGCTTCATCTCCAGCTGGGGAGGAAAGTGGTTTCACTGTGTGTGTGAACAGACTGATATTTATTTTTATTTGTCAGTAGATTATGTAATGAAATGGCAGCGAAGGATCCCCAGAATATCATATTGTTGTTTTTTTTCCTCTCAGGCAGGAGAACAAACACCATCAGCGCCACACCAAAAGACTCGACGACTGACTTCCCAGAGATGGAGAGCAGCTACAGCCAGTGTTCACCCTGCTGGTCAGATGAACAGCCGTCGCCTCCGCAGCTCTTCTGCCGTCGCTCCTCCGCCGACCTCCCCCTGCCCCGCGGCAACAGCTTATCTCACGCTCCCCTCCACGCCAGCAACAACAGCGCTCTGCACGGCCACCAGAGGAGGGCGGTCCGCCGCAAGGTCAAAGGAAAGAAGTCCACGCTAAGAATGTACGTCAGGATCACAGACGACAACGTGACGGTGTGACTGTTGTTCATCAACTGTAATAATAATAATAATAATAATAATGATAATTATGGTTGTCTTTATCTGCCACAGTGCCGGAGGGAAAAACTCTCAAAACCGGAAAGTTACAGATTACTATCCAATAAGACGAAGCTCGAGAAAAAGTAAAACAGAGCTCAAGGTGAGATGAAACATTCATATCAGTATTATCAGATATTATTACGGGTTTTATCTTTAATATATGACCATTATAACCTTTCTATTCAGTCTGGCTTTACGTAGTGTTTTATAATTCTAGCTGCATGTGATGTCGCTCAGTGGTTGAGTTGCATTGTGGGTATTGTAGGCACCAGGTTTTGAAAAGTAAGAAGGTTTCAGTGAGTACTAAAGACGATCTCTCTGGTTCTGGTTCTCGAGTGAAACGTTAGACTGCTTCTCAAAACCTGGAGGGGGGAGAGAAATCCAATCTGCTCTGTTTCTGTAACTCCATCTCACGTTTCCCTTTTTCTGTTACCAGTGTGAAGAAAAGAAGCACATAGATGAGCTCATCACAAAGGGAATAGAAGAAGGAATGGAGGTGCGTTCAGTTTTTTTTTCTCTAATATTCAAACAGCAGCGCCACACTCAGACTCAGCGCCTGCTGTGTGAGCCGGCACACTGGTGACGCCTCGAGGACACGTCAGGATAAACTGTTATCCGTCTTCACAGTGTTTGAGACACATCGACTCTGCAGAAATCAGCCATGTTATCTCATTAAGTCTCCGGATTTATTCAGGAAAGCAGGTTTCAGTGGGTTTGACTTCAGCTGCCATTAAAGAAGAAAGTTTTCGGTCAACATATGCGCTTATAAACCCACGATGTTTGGGTGAAATCATTAATATCTGCAGTAACATTTAGACTTGTGCAAGTATCAGTAATCCATTGTATTTATTATGTGTAATAGAAACTGATATATAGAGATTTAATTGACAGAAATGGAGATGAAAGAATTCCAACGTGAAGCAGAAAAATATCTGCAACATCAGAGCAAATCTGACGAGGAAGAGAGAAATTTATTCTTGTTGCTGTATCCTACAAAAAAAAGTTTTTAATATCTCATCAAATGTGTGAAATAAAACCGCCCTTCCCCAACTATACATATTTTGTATATGTGTATATGTATTTGCAGGTGCAACATATAGAAGGAAAGGGGCGAGCAGTGTTTGCCACTCGGTGTTTCCAGAAAGGCGAGTACGTGGTTGAGTACCACGGAGATCTGCTGCAGATCACCGACGCCAAGAAGAGGGAGGCTGAATACGCTCTGAACCCCGCCACCGGCTGCTACATGTACTACTTCCAGTACCTCTGCAAAACCTACTGGTAGGATCAAACTTCTTACTACATTTAAACGTTCATGGATGACGTTCTGTAGCCAACTAGTTGTGCTTTGAATGTGGACAGTTTATATCTGCCAAAGCAAATGTGAAGGCGAACGCTTTCAATCTCACGCTACAGTTTGTCCTTCCCATTCTGGTTGGAATATCACTGTAGCTTGATGTTGTACATCAGCTGCTCCTCCACGTCTTCAGTCCATGCAGCCGTCGCTTCCAGAAATATGTAGAAATATCGATGCAATGACGAAGTGTAGTTTGTAACTCTGCACCATCTCTGTTTAAGTGGTTTGTTTACCACCAGCCCCCCCACACACTGCAACAGTACAACAGTAATGTGGCAGCAGGTCGTGTCTTCAGCATCTTGTATGAAGAACAAACTGATGAATATATAAGTTTATTATAAGTGTCTGTCATCCTGTCAGTCCATCTGACTCTTCATCACACTTCTGCCCCAAAAAACAGCGTCTGTTGAGCAGCTCCCGCTGATGATCTTATTTCCTCAGCTAGTCGTTCAGGTGCATTAACATTTTCCAAGACAGAAATCTGACGTGAACATTTTGTCTTTTTTTTTTTGCTCCAACAGTGTGGACGCCACAAAAGAGACCGGCCGCCTGGGTAGGTTGATTAATCACAGTAAAAACGGAAACTGCCAAACCAAACTCCACGACATCAACGGCGTCCCTCACCTCATCCTCGTCGCCTCCCGAGACATCGACGAGGGTGAGGAGCTGCTCTACGACTACGGAGACCGCAGTAAAGCCTCCATCGCGGCTCACCCGTGGCTCAAATATTGATCGGGGGGGTCCACGACAAAAAGAAAAAAAAAGGGAAACGTACAGTAACACTTGTGTTTCTCATTAGCTAGTGTACAAAATGCCTTAGAAACAGAATGTGTACCCTTTTTGTTGTAGGCGGGGGGGGGGGGTTGTGTTGGGGAGGTGATCACATTGAGGTCCGTCTGCCTTGTCAGATGACATCTGTACTTTTTATTTATGTGTATATGAAACATTCTGGTTGTTTTGCAGCACATTTATTTTGTACATTTTGTATTTCCTATAGACCAATGCTTCTACAGCATGCAGGTGGTAGTTAATGCTCTGCATTTTTATACTGCTTTTTCTTAATTAGTAGTTAGCAATACTTATATTTATGGCCCCAGAGCCCTTTTTTTGGATCAGCAAGAACTATGAGATGCAAAATAATTACAAACCCTTTTTTAAAGAGAAGAAAAAAGAAACTGTTCAAGTTTGATTTCAGACCATCAAAACTCTCAATCTACCGTTCGTTGTTTAGTGGAAGTGTGAAAGTTTACCAAACTCACGGTTCAGTCGGCGTCTTTGGCTCCTGATTCTAAAAACTGTGACACTGAATCAAAGTATTAAACTTTTTTTGAAGTGTAAAATAAAATAGTGTTTCGCATACCGACGCAAACGATCCCACAAACTGATCAAATCAATATCTATTTCTCAGTGTTCATGCTTTTTTTTTCTTTTTTAGAAGTTTTTTTGCCTTTATTGTATTTTTTTAATATTTAAGATGCACAATACTTTTTATTTATTGTGTAATTAATGTTCAGAAGCAACAACAAACAGAACGTTCTGTTATGTCAGTTTAAATACAAGGAAGATATACGAGGAATATAAACTTGATCTCAGTTCTCAGCTGTCAAACTTCTCTTTTAACTCACTTTAATCTGGATTCTTTCACTCACAGCGCTGTCTGATATTTCTGCACTATGTAAATATATTTATTGGCTTTCTGTTGCAAATCAAAGGGTGTTTTACAGGAATAGTTTAACGTTTGGGAAATAATTTTTTTGCACCTTTTCACATCGAGTTAGAGGAGAAGTTTCATTCACTCTCATGTCTCTAATGAAGCTGATCAGAGTGTCGAACCTGCGAAAGCTTCATGAAATATCTTAATTTTTAACTTGCAGTTATACTTTCAGAAGAAAAAAAAACAGCACTGCTGAAAAAATCGTTTCTCGTTTGATTTTTTCCATTCTTTCGTCTCTTCTCGTACGTACCTGTTGATCTACAGACGTGCACCAGGTTTTTCTCTGTGAATCAATCAACACTTAATCTTGAGTTCCGAAAAAGACTCATTATTCACAGACATCATTGTGTTTGTTTATTCCGTCTGTCATGTTCTGTGGCTGAATTACTTCCCGTCATGTCCGCCTCGCTCGTTGGATGTTTTGGTTGTAGCTTAACTTTTCATCAGAAGTCCAAAGTATTGTGACCTGACGAAGCCAGAACAATCACGAGCACCAAAGAAGTACTGACTGATGCTGTTAACGTTAGCCAGGCTAGCTGCTTCCCCCTGTTTTACAGTCTTAATGCTAGGCTAAGCTAATAGCATGCTGGCTGTAGTTTCATAACTAACACAGACATGAGAGGAGTTGAAGTTCTCATCTAACTCCCAGTAAAGATTCATCGATCTCTACCTGCCCACGTGTCCTTCAACTAACCCAAAAAAGGGTCATTACGTCACTGAATCTCTCTCTGGTTGCAGACTGTGGTGTCGGCTGTATTGAAGTCTATGAGAGACGCATGGAGAAACACTGAAACCCAACATTTCTACGTCGTTTGACTGCTGATGAAGAAATGAGAGAACAACAGCACAGAGAAGTTTAACACCTGATTTTGTTTTTCAAAAAAAAAAAAAAACATGATGACGTTGTGACCAAACGGAGCCTGTTCGACCAAATATCGCTGAAGAAAAACCAAAAAATCAAAAATCCAGGGAAGAACAACACGTCGATAAAAGAAATCAGGTGTTGATCTTCTCTCTGCAGCGTGTTCTGTCATGTCTTCATCAGATATGTTGGGTTATAACACAGTCTGGCAAGAATTAAGAGATATAATGACCCTTCCACCTGTCCAGGTGACAGCAGAGTCGATGAGTTTCTGATAATATAAATAATCAAAAACAGACAAAATCTGAAGCAGCGTTTTACACACGGCGGTCTGTGAGGCTCCACTGTTGTTTAGTCGTCTCACTTGTACTGTTAGCTTCACCATCCACCATTTTAAAGTCTTTTACAATGTTAGCTTATTAGAAAAGAGTCTTTTTAGGTCGCAGTGCGTCACATGATGGTTTCGCCGCTACAGAGGTTTGCTTCACAGCCTGGCGCTCGTCCCGGGGCCTTGATTTCTGTCGGTGCTTCTCAGTTTCATCCGCAAAAGCTCAGAAAAGTTGCACGAAAACGGACAAAAAGAAATGCAGATATTGAGCATAAATGAGCTTTCAGGAAGCGAAGAGGTGCGTTTCCCAAATCTCAGACTCGTTCCTGACAGGTTGAACGCGGCGGTCCTGTTCCAGCCTCTCCGACTCGCCCGGTGCCGACTGTGTTTGGTGAACTCTTACACTCCTGCGTTAAACTATCTGCAGGTTTTCTACACATCTGTTCTTCCCGCTCACAACCAGATGTTCCATGTGAAAGTGTTTAACAGCTGAACCGCCAACAGGTCATTTTTTTTAACTTTATATTTTAGCAGCTTTTTCAAAACGTGTTGTTTTTTTTCTCATGAATTGTAGCCAGAAGGTCAAATTTACCTCAAAGGGTTTCGGCTCCAATCAGACATTTCTCTCTCTCTCTCTCTCTCGCTCTCTTTAAACGTATTTATCTTGATTTATCTTCACTTAGAAAATCTCTGAGAGACAAATTGATATTTTTCCTTTAGCTAATTCCTAAAATATATATGAATAAGTATATATATATATATATATATATATATACAATATTTTAAAAACTCATTTCTAATTCTGTGCTTTTGTTTTTCTTCATAGAAACAACATTTCAACAAAGTATTTACTATTTTAGCTTGAAAAATCAGATTACTTTTGTCAAATTACCCCCCAAAAAATATTCACATGCAGTGCTGCAGTTGTGATTCTGATGGATCTGAATCCTGCTCCTCTAATTTGTTATCTGGAAGTGTTTAAATCAGAATAATAAATGTCTCAAATCCCAGAAAAACACCAAAATCAACAACGTGTTCGTCTGTTTCTCAGTATTTCCCGACTTCCTGTCTGTGACTCGCACCTCCAAACCAATCAGTCAATCAATCAGTTCCTAAGACGGCTGCTCACAGAGGAGGAAATGGTGTATTTATTGGTTCTATTTCCACATTTGTTGCTGTAGTGAGTGTTTGTGGCAGCAGGACGGTGTTTGTGTTCACTGATGTGTCTTTAAAAGGAAGAAGACACATCAGATAAACACAACACTTGTTGGTTTTGGTTCTTTTTTCACGGGATTTAGTGAAAGTTTAAACACACTTTAAAAGTTAAACACAGTGACGGGACGAGCTTCAGGACAATTATAATGATATAAATGAATTTATTCCGTATTTGAATTTAGTTGTTCAGCACAAACACGATGAGATCAAATGTATTTGTGCTGACACTCTTATTTTATTTGGCTCTCGATGACGTAGCACCTTAAAACCGACATCCTGCCAGTGAACACGACGCAGAATAACACGTTATTATATCCTGTTGTACAGCACGTCCTCTTCTTAAAGCTGCTGTCGGTGTTATTTCTAATATCTCAATCATAACAGATTTATGAGTTTGGTGCGATTTATTGAGGTGAAATTTTTGGGCTCCGTCTTAAAGAAATAGTTTTGATGTTTTGGGAAATGTTTGTTTTCTTGCCGAGCGTGATATTTACACCTCCTGTTGAATATGAAGCTACGACGACAGGATGCTTAGCTTAGCTTAGCATAAATACTGGAAACAAATGGAAACAGCTAGCCAAGGCTTTGCACAAAAGGGTGACAAACATTTCCTTTACTTGACTTGTTAAATCTCATGTTGGTAGGCTAGCAGTTTCCCCTTATTTCCAGTCTTTGTGCTAAGCTAAGCTAATCACCTCCCGACTGTGGCGTCAAATCCAAGCGACAGATGTGAGAGTGACATCGATCTTCTCGTCTAACGCTGGGCGAGAAAGTGAATTAGGGCATCGTCCCCAAACTGTCAAACTCTTCCCTCAGGCCCCCTGAAATCCAATTTTACTGATTCATAGGATGTTTTGTTTCTAAACTCTGCTAAAATACGGAGAGCTGGCCGTCGTACCAGATGTTCTCCATCCTCTCTGTGGCCGTCGATGCTGTGCAGGACATTTTACAGAAAAGTGTTGAAAATCATGAAAGGACTGAAGTCAGTGTTACTACAGAGAGTTTCAGACTCCTCCACAGTAGCATCGTGTCACATCGCGTGTTAAATGTTTTTCCTTTGAACCTTTTTCTGAAACAAACACGTCACATTTTGGATTTTTTTTTTTCCCATCACATAGAACTAATGCAATAATACCTGAGGGGCAAAACTGACCTGTTGGCCATTCTAGGACATAATAATAGATCTTTGCTGTTGTAGCGTTGAATAAATCTTAATGCTGGGGTTTAGGCATCGATGAATAAAGATGTAATATGCAAATAACACCTGTGTGAATCTGATTTTTTTCTTATATTAGAAGAAATTATTATTTATTAGTACAGAACAAAATAGTACAACCTGATGTCTTTAAGCCAAAGCACGAGTATCTAGTCTATATGCAGGTTTTTAAATGCGGGTAAACATGCTAATAAATCAGCATTTAACTCCTTTCACATTACAGCTGGACAAGTTTGCCTTTCTATTATTTTTCCCCCTCCGTCATCAGGAACACGCCAGAAAAACAGGGAACAGAAGCTGTCGGCAGGTCCTGAAGACGTCAAACTGAAAAAGTCTCCATCAGTAATATTCTGAGTTCAATTCTGATGACAGAAGTTGTGAAGGAGTGAGACATCTCGCTTCTTTCAGAGCACACAGAGGCCACAAACACACCGTGACTTTAATATCTTTTACTTTGGTTAATCGATGTTCCAGCTGCCCGACAGAAACGGATGGAAAGATGTCAACAAGCCGACGGCCTTGACTTCAACACGCATCACAACGCAGCGTTCACCCGAGTGACTACAGCAGGGTGAACTGACCCGGGAGTAAATCCTGATTGTTTATGTTCACATTACACACAAAAGCCAGATGTTCGCTGTGTTGTTAAGTGGGTCATTTTGTCCACAAAACTATAAATGTCACTGGGAGTCAAAAATGAAGGAGACCAATTACACTTTTTCCTCTTTCCCTCGGTGTGTTCTTGAAATGTTGAAGTGACAAAGGTCAAAGTCCACACCAACAGAAGCTCCTCTCTCCTACGGAAAATACGGCTCCTCAAACGCCTCGTCAGTAGCTCCGCCTTTAATTCCCTTTGTGACATCACAAAGTCGCATATTTGCATAATTTATGCCTCTTGGTGCACTTGGCAGTAGGAATCGATCGATCACAGCCGCTCTGTTGTTGTGAGGTGCTGCCTCAGGCGTGTGTGAGCGGACCAATCAGAGCAGAGCGGGTGTTCAGGAGGAGGGGCCTTAAAGGGACAGGAGCTTTTAAAAAACACAGACAAACACCTCAAACATTACAGAGTTTTTATTACTGAGGAGACAGCTCGTTTAATAAAGCGCTGATCCATTCATAATATTGTTTAAATATCCATTTTAATGAGGGAAACACGTGTGAGATGATCAACACTGACAGGTTTTCTCGTTCAGCTACATTTCCCTTTTATGTTTCTTTGTTTTCATGCCCACGTCGTCCCTTTGACTTCCAGCCGTCCTCCAGAATGAGACCGCTGCAATAAATACCATTATTTCGTGTGGAGTGTGTGAAACAGATGAGCTGCTCTGACGCTCGTTACCTTCATTTATTCACCTTCGCTCGCCGTGTAAGTAAATAAATGAAGATAAAGTGAAACATGAGTCGGTGTTAAAGCACGAAGGCAAAAAGCAGAAGCAGCAACCGTCAATTAGCACTTTTTAAGAAATAAACCACACTTCTGCTTCATTCACTTTGTTTTCACCACTTTAGAAACTTCAGTCTGTTTCGGTTGTTTTTTAACTTCTCCGCAGCCTCCTGAGCGAAATCTGAGGAATATTTATAGGATTTACAATCTGACAACACAGTTTTTTATTTGAGGCTGTGTATAAATGATGCCTATAAGCACAACATGTATAAAACGCAGGTGCATGTTGCTGCGTTCTTGTCAGTGCTGGTTTGCTAAAAGTTGCTGGAAGTTACAGATATTTGTGGCGTCGACACACGAAACAGAAGGTTTATTAAAAAGGTCTGTTTAATGTTGCCTCGTAAATTCAGTTTTTCGTGTTTATTATCACCACGACGTGTCTTTTTTTACAAATCTGCCTTTTTGTTGATTTTTAAAAAAATACAATTCATCTCAGTGGCTTATTGATTTGCCACATTTACTCATGATTTTGAGGGTTAAAAGTGCTTTTGTTATATTTTACTTATTGTCAACAAATCTCATGAAAAGACCAAATGTTTAGTTTTATCACCTGCTTCAGTTCAGCTGGTGGGTCTAATATTGCTGTTACTGTGAGAAAATATATAAATATATGTACATAAATATGATGTGCTGCGACATCTTTGGCACTTTTTTAGATTCAACTATTGCTCTTTCATGAAGCGGATACATTTCATTTAATAATAACTGTGTGTGAAGCTCAGTTCTGTCAGGAGAAGAAGAAAAACCAAAAAGTTCCACAAAATAAAACAGAAATATTCTTTTTCTCAAGTTTTGAGATTCTGATCTCTGAGCTACGATGTGTTACTATTATTAAAACTCAAAACATCATTTTAAATCTAAGTTTTGGTTAGTCTAAACAAGGTTACCACAAATTAAGTTATTAATCAGAATCATACAAAGTCAAAACTACAAAGTCGGAGCCGTCGTGAATATCTGACTGGATGTGTAAACATCTCACAGATCATCCGAGCTGAAAACAGGTTCCTGTATGAGAAATCTACCAAATACTAGAAGAGAAACTGTAACTAAATTCTGCTCTACTTTATAAAAATCTTAGTATTTCTATTTCTTATCACACCAAATCCTGTTTTTCTCTTTTCATGGCAGAAGTGAGCCTCCATACTTGCTGTTATAAGTAAAAGCGTTCCATCTTGTTCTGTACTTCAAATTGTGTTTCTAAGCATCATTTTCTACACGAGCCTCGTAATCTTTTTATCCGTAGAGCTGCGTAGTTTTAGCAAAATGCTGGTGATGGACCGACTTGCTGCCCACAAGGGCAACGACAGAAACTTTAAATAAATCAAAAGGGACACAAAAGTGTCGCTGCTGGTGGAAAACTTTTCTTTGCAGGTTAGATTTATATTTCTATGGGGATTGTAGGATGAAACCTTCATCTTTCATCAGATAACAAACACTTTAGAAGTAATTTCCATGTGGTCGACTTCTGCAGATGTTTAAACAGATTATTTGCAGCACACTTTTGTGTCCCGAGCCGTCATCTGTGTCATAATCTTCATCAACTTGCATTTATTCTGGTCATTTACCAACATATCATCAACCTACAGAGGCCCAGAGAGGCAAGTGAGGAAACATTCTGGTGACTCTTTAGAGAAAAATAAAGTCTGATCAAAACTCTTTTCCCTCCTGACTTCTACGTTACTCTATTCATACATGAAAACAGGTGATTTGATTTTGTCAGAATCATTTTTATCATTTAAAAAAAAAAAACAAAACAGGTGAAAAAATAAGGATGATTTTTCTACGTTTCTTAAAATAACATTTTCTTCTGTGGAGATAATAAATTGTAACATTTCCTCTTGTTTTAAACACTTCAGCCTCGTGTGGTCGAAACGAGATAGAAAAATGATCTTTGTGTTCAAATCAGATCAGATTTAAATCAACAGAATGTTTCTTGTCCTCTCAGAGCTTCCGTACAAACCGCTCGGATTGCAACAACTTTCCACTTTCCATCCTCCAACTTGAGTTTACCTTCTGCTCTCCTGCTCACAGACGTCATGTCCGACTCTGCCATGGCACCAAAAACGCTCTATTTCTAAGGTTGTGCAGTCAGAATGTGCCATCACTCTCTGAGATAAACATGAAGCTTCTCAGGTGTTTAAATAAACTTTTTTTTCTTTTAGAGGTTTTTAAGGATTTCTTTATCTTCGAGCCGATCCGTCACTCTTCTTTCTGTCGGCCTTCTCACCTCGAGCTCGTGATGTTTCAGCCGCGGTGCGAGTCACTAGTGGTGGTTTGGTGAGCCGGCCTCGAGTGATGGACATGGAGTGTTTTTAGAGTTTTGGAGTTCGAGTCCTCTCTCTCTCTCTCTCTCTCTCTGGTGGCTACATGTGCTGTAACGCCTCCTGGGCCTGTTCTGTGTACACGTCGTCTTTCCCCGCCCACGAGCCGACGTCGAACTGCGCGCTCCGCTGAGAGCCACGCTGCTTGTCGCGCGAGAAGAAACTAAACCTGAGAGGAGAAGATGGAGAGGGAGAGAGAGAGAGAGAGATGGAGGAGATGTCTTGAGTGATGACAGCAGGTTTGTAACTACACGTCTGTCTGTCGTCTGCAGCAGTTAGCCGTGTTAGAGAGGTTACATTCAACAGCAGGGCATCAAAACTGTATTACTTTTGGCAAATTAATGGCGGTTTCAGTCGTCGTCTCTTCACCTTCATGCTGATGGAAACTTCACCTGAGTTCCCATCAGCATGGAGGTGATGAGACGGTGACTGGATTTTCATTTTTGAGTGAACTTCTCCTTTAATGCATGACACAAAAATACAGAGGATTATAACTGGATTTAACTCATTTTTTAATGAAAACTGATCAGTGCTGTTTTAAAGAGAAACTCTCGCCAAAATGCAACGTATATGTACCTGAGTCAAACCTTTGTGTAAAAGCATAATTACTACAAAAGAAGCATTTTTAAGATTTACTGTGTTATCGTTTTCTAGTCAAACTCATTTTCAGTGGGAGTGCTACAGGCACTTTAACAACAGCATCAAAATCTCTATTTTTAAAACAGTAAGAAGACTTGATACAACATGAAACTTTGCTGGTAGCATCACCAGGGTCTCTACACATGAACACCAGCACTGACAACATTGTTTGTGTACACAGAGTTACTAAAAAGAAAGTTTTTGAACAGCTCATGTTAGCAGTAGCTTGTTCCACTCGCCGCCGTCCTGCCAGTGGAGAAGAGTCGATCTCAGAACGTGACGTAACCTGGAGGACAGTTAAGGTGGAACGCTCCTAAAGCTTAGTTCCATATAAATACATGGATAATTTGTTGTTTTGTCGTTAGCGAAAAACAATATTAACCTTGAAGTTGAAAATGTGGATAGTTGTTGCTGGAAGACAGTAGTTCCACCTTAACTGTCCTCCAGGTTACGTCTCATTCTGAGATCGACACTCTTCAGCTGGCAGGACGGCAGCTAGCGGAACAAGCTACTGCTAACATGAGCTGTTCAAAAACTTTCTTTTTAGTAACTCTGTGTACACAAACAATGTTGTCAGTGCTGGTGTTCATGTGTAGAGACCCTGGTGATGCTACCAGCAAAGTTTCATGTTGTGTCCAGACTTCTTACTGTTTTAAAAATAGAGATTTTGCTGCTATCGTAAAAGTGCCTGTAGCACTCCCACTGAAAATGAGTTTGACCTGAAAATGAAAACACGGTAAATCTTAAAAGTGTCTCTTTCATCGTAATTGTGCTTTTATACGAAGGTTTGACTCATATACACTCACAAAAAAAGCCTTGGTTGCATTTTGATGAGAGTTTCACTTTAATAATCGTTAAGTCTTGAATTAGCTTCGATCTCTAACTCTAGCGAAGGAGCTAAAAGTGTTTTAGTTTTTTAATGATTCTTCAGACGCTGAGTTGTTACTGCGGTCAGTGAGGAGAAAAGACGAGACAACAGACTACGTGTTTATATTCTGACTGGCTGATTCGTTTGATCCACAATCCTCCCGTTCTACAGTGTTAGTGATGAGACAGCCCCACAATCAGCCAATCAGAATACTACAGAGGTGGGGGAACCCCGGCACATGCAAGGGGATGTAAGCTGTTAGCTGAGGAAGTGACAGACTCTGAAGCCAACCGAATATAGAGTCATACAAGTGATACGAGACGTCTGATTGGCTGTAAAGTGGGGTCATCTGGGATCAAACCAGCCGCCACCATCGGCATAATGGCTGTGAAGATCCTGTTACACAGAGGTGAAGACAACACAAAGCACAGACAGGAAGAGATATAAACAGGGAGGAGGAGGAGGAGGAGGAGGAGGAGGAGGGGGAGGAGGAGGAGGAGGAGGAGGAGGAGGAGGAGGAGGGGGAGGAGGAGGAGGAGGGGGAGGAGGAGGAGGAGGGGGACGGACAGGGAGGGGAGACAGGGACCACATCAACCTTTGACCTCTGCTCGACTCAAAACTTCAAGAAAAAGTTCTTGTTTAAAACTCAAACAAGAGACGTCGTCATGCCTTAGTTCATTTTAGTGAAGGTGGAACAGAACAGGACGAGTGGAGGCGCGAGAACACGCGACATGGTTATAAACACACATTTATACCTCTGTGGTTCTTGTCAATGACATTTTGTTACCGTATCTATCGATCAGTCCTTCTAAACGTGTGACTATCTGTGTACATGGAGAGTAAAGCAGGATATCATCAGACAAGCTGGAGCCAAGATTTCATCTGCACGCGTCTTGAAGAGTAATGTGTACATGTTCGAGCATGCAGGGTTCATTTTAATCACTCAGCGCATGCAAAGTAATGTGGGTGACTGCGATTTGAATCTCAAAGTGACGGCAGGCAGACTGCAGATGTGTCGGAGGAGGATGGAGGTGGAGGTGGAGGTGCGACATACAGGCGTTTGATTCCCGACTCTGGCTGAGCTGAAGAGCGAGAGCGAGTCCTCAGGTCGGGTGAGGGTGAAGGACTGGGAGTGACCATCTCGTCTTCTGTTTCCTCGCTGCAGAAACAGACCGTCATCGTTATCAACGACTTAGAAATTCATCTCGTCAGTTTGTATTATGCGTCTGTAAGTACCTTTTGTAGTAGGCCAGCTCCTCCTGCAGCAGGAACACTTTGGCCTTGAGCTCGTTCCTCTCGTGCAGGACGTCCCTCAGCTCCTGCAGGGTGAACCGGGGCCGGTTGGGGTCCTTCGGGTCCAGGCCTCCCGCGTCCTCATCGCACAACGCCTCCTGCCGACAGACGGACGCGTCACAAAGAGGGAAACAAAACCAGAGAAAAGGAAGGAGGACGGGAAGGGAAGGAAGTGAGGATACCTTGGTAAAATATTGGAACACAGCAGGCATGTCCTCATCGCACATCGCCTCCTGGTGGCAAACGATGAACTCTAAGTCAGATCAGGCCTTGTTCCAATACTTGTTCACCCTTCCCTCCTGCCTTTACACTAAAACTCTGTTTTTTTCACTCAGCACACTGAAAAATAAACTCCTGACAGACGCTGACAACACATGCAGCTGGCAGAAGTAGCTCATGCGTCGAAACAACGAAAAAAGACCATCAATATGTGACCTAATACGATGTTTAAGTCCAACTGAAATCCCCAGCAGGTGACTGGGAGACTGGAGAGTGATGTCACAGGCAGACGACCTGCTGCTGGTTGGTTTTAAAGAATAAACACCAGCATCGAACATCCGCAGCTGCATTTACATGCTGCTGATCTAACTTGCAAACTTTCATATTTTCTTTGGTGAACGTTTGTTCAACAAGTCACGTTTCAGAACAAGAGCTGGTTGTTTAAAAGTCTGTGGTTCTTGTTCTGCACGTGGCTTTAAAGCTCGAAATGATGGACATCTGATTTATTTGTATCTTTAGCGTCATCTGAGGAAAAAATGACTTCAGCTGGACTTTAAACAGACGTTTCTATCATCACAGTTTGGGGATCACGGTGCACTGAAGGACGACTGAGTGCTGTTAGAGTCCGAGCTGCTGGAGGGATCTATATTTAGAAAGGTCGTCGGTGCAGCCGTCCAGACAGTCTCACCCAGTTGGAGCGACAAAACCTTCCGACTCTCTGTTAGTTCGTCAGCACCCATGCCGAGCGATTCTCACGGGTCACACAAATGTTAGTCCGCTAGCTGCCGTTTTCTTTTTCCTTTCTACTCATGTGGTCGTTCTCTTCTGAGAGGGGAGTGCAGGTTTGGAGTTAGAGTCGGGACAATCACACCACTCTGCTTCACTAACTAAGCACTTGTTTATTACCCAGAGCAACACTGCCTCGTCCTCAGCCTCCTCATCCTCGTGTCCCTCCGGGCTGAGGGAGCCAGGCAGGGGTGGCAGTGGAGGATCAACCCCACCCAGCATCAGCTCAGACGGGTCAGGTGTGTCTGACCAGCCCTCAGCACCCAACACCACTGAAGCAGCTTTACCACGCTGGTGGAGTGAAAGATATTTATAAGTCGTAATCCACATAATATTTCTGGAGCTTCACAGCAAAACAGCTCCGCGGAGTTCTCCTGAAAACTGAAGCAGCTGAAGACTACGACACCTCACCTGACTGTCCATCAGGATTTACATTAATAGGTGAACTGTTCCTTTAACCTTTTAGATAAGATAGACTGAGGGTGACAGAGCAACAGACTTAAACTTGGACTCTAACATCTGTGCTGCGTTACCTCTGCAGGTGAGGGGGGCTGAGGTGGCTGCTCCTCGGGGTTCTGGGCTGGAAGTTCTCCTTGAAGTCGTTCCCTCAAGCGGGCCACTTCCTGCCGAAGGGCCCCGACTTCCTGCCCCCGCGCCTGAGCGCTGGCCTCCAGCTCCACCTTCTGTTCGATCAGAGCTTTCCCCTGCGCCTCCACCACTGAGATTTTATGTCTCAAGTCGTGGTTGATTTTCATGAGGCGCGACTGCTGCTGCTGGAGCTGCAAACACACGTGAGGAAAACACGGGAAAATCAAGAAAAACATGCTGAGATATGAGAGGAAACAGCTGAAAAAACCTCATTATCAAGTGCACCCCATTTTAAAAAGGTGCACTTTGTGTACACAGCCATCATTAATGTTATCACACCGACGCCTTTCCTGCTCCGACACGCCGGACTGTCTGCCTCATTTATCTGCAGGAAACACTAAATTCACAGTTAACTGACCCATTTTTCAGATATTGTTTTGCCTCGACCTGCTATATGTTTTTATCCTCCCACTCTATCAGATCTACTGTAGCTAAAAATAGCTTTATGTTGTGCAACATCTAAATGTGAGCGTCCGTTCAGGCCTGCTGAAATTAGACTGGACTGAATCATGTCGCTGCTCTTCAACAAACCAAATTCATTCAAGCAGATTAACTGTTTATTCTCTGAAATGTCAAGAATACAGCTGCAACTATTATAATCCATCAGATATCATCTGTTCAGTCGGTGATATTAACTCTATGAACCAGCTTATTATCGCAGCTCTAACGTGCCATGGGCTACATGAGATAATCGGATGTTCGACATCATCTTACTGCTTCTATGTCCTCGTTTTTCAGCGTGAGCTCTCGGTCTTTGGCTCTGATCTCGTCTCTCTGCTTGTCCACCACCTCTTTCAGCTTCTTCATCACCTGCCTCTCTCTCTCCGTCATACCTGGTGGCCACAGAGAGGAGACGATGAGGGAGGAGAGAGAGAGAGAAGACACAGATGAAAAAAAACAAGCAGACATAACGGACCTTCAATCTGAAACAGTTTTATTGTTTATAATTTGTTTTTATTGGAGGAGAGTCATTAGAGGGAGCTGCACAGAAGGAAGTCTGGTTTGTGTGCAAGCATGCATGCACGTGTGTGAGAGAGTGTGTGTGTGTGTGTGTGTGTGTGTGTGTGTGTGTGTGTGTGTGTGTGTGTGTGCGTGTCTAGCAGGTGTGCCTGTACACTGAGGCTGGTCTGTCCACAGTAGGTCGGACTGACTGTGGCCTCTGTGTGAAACCACGAGAGCCTCTGATGCAGATACAAGACTGGCTCGCGGTCAGACACAGAGAAGGCTTCCTTTGTGTGTGTGTGTGTGTGTGTGTGTGTGTGAGCAGAACAGGGAGTGAGCGTGTCAGAGGGAAAATTTTCTGCAAAAACCAGAACACAAGCAGCAGGTAACAAACAATTTAGGTCCTTTTCACTGTATTTATCACTCATGATAACTGTGACATCTGTACGGTAATGCTAACCAGTTAGCTTAGCATCAAGACTCAACTGGTTGCTGACCAGGCAGTGCTCAATAATTAATGAGCCTTACAGGTGCAGGCAGGAAGATTATCTTACCATCGGATGGAGTCAAGCTAGCAGTTTCCACCTGTTTCCGGTGTTCATGCTAAGCTAAGCTAAACTGCTGGCTCTACATTCAGACATGTGATATTATTTTCATTATCGATGTTTGACAGTTTTCTTGTTTGATTTAAAAAAGGTGAAAAACCAAAACTAATGTCAGCGATTAACTTGTTTTCTCCACCTGACAGTCCAAAACCTCCAGAGACCAAACAGAAGAAAACAGAAATCCTCACACTGGTTTGGAGATTGAACTATTAATCCACCAGCTGTTGAAACGTCAACGACAAATACTGTTAATATAAAGTAATATTTTAAAAGTGTGGCTTCCTGATAGCACCAGGTTCATATTTCACAATATAAAACCATCTAAAGTGAGTAAAAGCTGCTTCTGTGTGTCTGGAGCTCCTCACCCTCGTGTCTCTGCAGGTCCTCCTCACTCATGGGGTCCTTGATGGACATGTTGGTGAGGAGGCTCTTGTTCTCCTCCTGCAGCTGAGCGATCTGAGTGAGGAGGTCCTGAGCTTCTCCCCTCCAGACGTCCTCCACCAGCTCCAGCTCCTGCGCTCACACGGGAAAACACAGATTATATTATTTCTGATAAACTGAAGGGTGAAGTGTTCCTTTGGGGAACTGATCTGGATGTTTTTCTGAAACTCTATATGATGATTTTTACATCTGATGCTTTTACAGAAAATCCTGTTATTAACAAGTTTTTTCGTTCCTTGTAAAAAGTGTCAGCCTGTCTTACCTGCAAACACTAACTTACTGAGTCACCATTTACACTAATATTATATAAGAAAGCATTTTGTTGAGGGTAACAAGTCAAATTCTGCAAATACAGCAAACAGAAGACAATACAGGATACTTCTACATCACCTGTGGAGAAAACCTCCAGACTCCCTTGAAAAAACACCAAATTTATGAGTTGTTGAGTTACGAGAAATTTAATTAACTAGTCTCAGACAAATTCTTAATGATTTGGGCCTTCATGTAAATTCAGCAGATGTTAAACACTGAGCTCTTTCTTTGTCAATGTACAAAAACGTCCCGGTGATTTTCATATTTATTTGCATTTAGAGCGGTGAAGCGAGATCGGATCACAAGTGTGTGATGCAACTGAAACGCATCACTGCAGATTAAACTAGCTGACATGTATGAATTAGCTCAATTAAATGATCTGAATATGGGTATTTTCTGAGGATGAAGCCTGTTGATATTTGATTCACATCATTTAACCCTCGTGTCCTGTGTCAAAGCTTCAGCACTGGTTCTGTTGCTCCTCCGGTTTATTCAAGTTCTCCTTTGATTTGTCGCCGTCAGTTTGCAGAGAAAAGCTCGACGGTGCCCTCAGACCGTGAGGACGTCTGATTATCTGCCATGTTTATGATGAGGAAAAGAGACTAAAGGGTAGCTCCACCAAGTTTACACATGAAAGTGTGTTTACAGAGGAAGCTGCGTGTAATCTGATTACTAGAAAGCAGCGGTCACGCCCCCTCCGGTGGATCCCATGGGACTTTATCTGTCAATTAGAAAGATTCATTTTCAAGTCTCAGTTTGTTGTAATCAAAGTAAAAGACTTCCATGTTGCCGAGTTTAGCGGCGTGTATTTCTGCTGAAGTTTGGTTCGTTATCCACGTGAGCGACACAGCAGCCGACTGTCCTCTCGGTCACGGCACACAGATCCACTTTATCACCCTCATGAGACGCAGTTAACCAGCTGAACCTGTGACTGTGTTCACCGTCGTCGCTCCGTCACTGTCACGAGAAACATTAACTTGTTTTTATAGCAGCGGGCAGAAAGACTCTGAGCTGTGACCTTCGTTTCTTCAGACAGGACGGCCCGTCTGTGATACTCGATACTGAGTTTGAATACGATCTCGTCAGCAGAGGTGAAGAGCATTTACCAAAGAACTGCACTTCAGTTCCATTTTGATGCATTTTGACTCCATTTCACCCTATTCTATACTTCTTTCCTCTACAATACTTAATTTATCAGACAGCTGTAGTTGTTTTTGACATGACTGCACTTCACTGTCAGTCTTGTTTTTAGTTTTGATGGTTGTTTTTACCTGTGACCTTAAAACAAGTGTCTGTTCGAGACTTCTTTAAGACATCTTTAAGTTTAACTTTAAGTGTTGTTTTCAGTTCAATTAAACAGACATTAAAAAGACAAAGGTGGTTTTATTTGTATTGTCACACGTTTTGCTCAAAATGTCTCTACTTTGGTGCATTCGAGGTGGAATATAAGATCGGCCACCTAGCAAGTAAGGGGCAGAATAGCACCAGAGAAGCTGCTAACTGCTGCTAGCTGTAGCTGCTGTTAGCCAGTTAGCACAGTTAGCTGTGAAGCTAGCATGGAGCACCAGGGACGTGTTGGTGTTTACACTGCGAGCACAGGAGCTTTACACTGGTAGCTAGCCGGTTAGCATGTTACACATACTCTATACTAATGATGTTTTAAATGTGTTCAATCATTGTGCGTACTGCACCTTTAAATCAGCCATTATGTAGTTTTTCTACCTTAAATCTCAGTTCAGTTCAGCCCGACCGTCTTCATGTTTCTGTCACAGCAGAGTGATTAGCTAGTTTTTGTTTCCTTCACTTCAGATTATAATCTTGAATCTCTGCTGTGTCTCGATGACTAACTGGAAACAATCTCACATCTGACAAATTTAACTCGCGTGTGACAGAAGAAACATTTTCCTGCTGACTCAGGAACAAAGTTTCCTTCAGCCGTCACCAAACTAAACAAACAGGAACAATCTGACTGAGCTGAGACCAAGAAACTCAGTACATTTACTCGAGTGTCTCTTCACTGGAGTATTTATGTTTCATGATGATTTGAGGGAAAGTTTTCACTCCATGACATTAATCTAACTTTATAAATCAACAGCTGACAGCAGAACATAAACAGCTTTTTAAATATGATGAACTGCAACAAGACAACTGTAATATTCATCAATTAGTTGATTTGTCAATCACCAAAAATAAATCAGCCACTGTTACAGTAAATAATATTTATATTTTATGTTTATTTATATAAGTTACAAACAGGACTTTTACTTGCAGATGGCGTAGTTACATTAACTCAAGTAAATAATCAATTTTCAATGGAGGATTTTTAATTGTAAATTGAATATTGTTACTTTAACTTGAGTAAATAACACTTAAAATTCTTCAATGACATTTCTAATGGAGGGCTTCTACTTGTGAATAGAGTAATTATACTATTACTCAAGTAAATTAAGGCATCTTCAATTTTCAATTTTTCAATAGAGGATTTTTACTTGTAAATGGATTTATTGGTACTTTTACTCGAGTAAATACGTTTTGTTTTTTTTTAAAGTTACAATTTCTTTGGAAGACTTTTACTCAAACAAGTATCAGAACACTTAAGTGACATTGTTTTAAATTTGGATGGAGGATTTTTACTTGTAAATGGAGTAATATTACTTTTACTTAAGTAATAAAAGTTATAATATTAATTGACATTTTCAAATGATTTGGATTTTAATCGGATCTGAACACTTCACCTCTGATGAAATCAGTGACTTGCTGACCTGGATTCAGTCAGTGTGTGTGAACCACTTGTTAACCACATGTTTAATCTGATCCTAGGTCAGTAATCTGTGTGGTTCTGGTGTGGTTCTGGTGTGGTTCTGGTGTTATCGGGCCTGTCTCGGTGCAGCTGCAGACCTTCCGGTGCTTCTTCTCCTTCTCCAGCCGGTCCAGCCGCTCCAGCCGCAGCTTGTCCAGCTCCAGCCGCAGCTCCTCGGTCTCCGGGCTGATGCTGGTCCGGCTCACCATCACCTCCAGGATCTCCAGCACCCGAACCACTTTGGGCATGAGCCTGGACAGAGCCTCGCAGCCGTACTGGTCTATGATCCGCTCGAACTCCTGGCCCACCACCGCGGCGATGTCGTACACGTCCATCACCGTGAGGTCGGCCACATTCTTCTCCAGGGCCGACCCGGAGTCCTCCATGTCGGGATAGTTCGGCCCTCCCCGGTTTCCTATTATGTTTCCTCCGCCGCAGCAAACTTCCTTCCCCCGGAGGAACAATTCTGTTAAGTTAGCTAAACTCTACGACTTTAGCTTCATGAACTACCGACAAAAACCGAGTCGAACAGCGTCAAACAGCGCTACTATCGCCGGTCCATCCCCGGCGGCTGAGTCCGGCTTCTAGTTTGATTTGTTTGGGTAAATATCGGCTGTGGCTCATCGCTGTCCGGCCCGTCCTGCCCGTCCCGCCCGGCCCTGCTGCTGCGAGCTGCCGCTGACCACCATCATCAAGTCCGCCATATTGGATCTGCGCACTTCCTGCCACGCGTTTCAAAATAAAACCACTATTGAGGAATGTGTTGCGACGATTTCTGCAACATTACTGCACAAAAAAAATGTATTTGCCATCTGTGTTTGGAATGTAACTAAGTAGACCAAGTGGTAAGGTGCAGGGGTCTTGTTATCAGAGGGTTGCTGGTTCGATTCCCGTGTCCTTGAGCAAGATACTGAACCTCAAACTGCTCCTGATGTGCTGGTCGGCTCCATGCATGGCAGCCACCACCATCAGTGTATCTGAATATATTTCAATTACTGTAAATCACTTAGGACAATAAAAAATGTCTGCTAAATGTAAATAATCTAATAATCTACTCCACATTAAATATTGTACTTTTTACTCCAGACAGCTTTAGTTATTACACAGCAACGTTCCCTAAAGGTTCTCTGGTGGTAACACATTAATAATTGTTAGAAAAACCCTCAGAGAATGTTCTATTAGGTTCTCAGAGGGTAAAACAAATAAGACCCAGAGAAACTTTAGGGAATGTTCCCTGAGTGTTCTCTAAAGGTTTCTGTAAAATTAACCTTGAAAGAACTTCCTGTGACATTCTTTATAGGTAACATAAAAATAACTTATAGGGAACCTTTAGGGAATGTTATCTGTTTGCTGGGACACTTAAAGCATCACTAAATATAATGAGTAATATATTAGTATGAGAAGCCAATTTAGCACAATGAATACTTTACATCTTGGTTCTGATGTAAGCTATCTTTACTTTCGTATGACTTTAAATGCACAACTACTGTGTAAACTCTCATTACTTCCTCCACTCCTGCGACATACCTTGCAGACTGCAGATTGTTAATTTAAAAATGTAATTTTTGTGATGTTTGATTATCAGGGATGGAAGAAGTATTCAGATTATTTACCAGATTACTTCACTTCTTCTGGAGTGTGAACATTCTCAATACAAGTTTGTAAATTTCATAAGCAAAATAAAAAGTAAAAGCATTCAAAATGATGAGAAATGAGTGTTAATATAATATATGATATATTACATATTTATGGCTTATTACCACAGATGCATCAGTGTGTAGTTAACATTTTCTTTTTGTAGTTGAGTCGAGGTGCAGCTGGTTTGATCTATTTTATAAAAGCACATGGAATAGAAGTTCAATAAAATGGAAAAACCTTGGCAGAATAAACTACAAGTACTTCAGACTTGTACATAAACACAGTAGTTAAGTTAATGTACATAGTTACATTCCATAGCTGAGTACTGGTTTTAAATCATGGGGGGTTAAGACCCTAAAGATTATTGTCCCCCAGATTTCTCCAGTGTTTGTTATGTGCTTTTATTTTGAAAGCACCGATGTGTAGTTCCGGCATCTCTCCGCCTTCAGTTCCTGTGACTTGACGCAGCTGCACTCTGGTCTGCTGCGGACTCTTCATGGTGGTGAGATTGCAGTTTGTTTTGCGCATGACAGGAATAACAGACAGATGAGGTCGCTGTGAGAGAACGTGACAGCGTGAAGGACTGACCCTTCAAAACACACATCAGAGAAGATATATTCAGATCCTTTATCAAAGTAATGTGTCTCAGCTCAGTGTATTTAAAGTGTGTACTTCCCTGGTTGTTCACTTACATTAGGACAGTTATTTTTTGTGTATTTTTTAAGTTTTATGTATTTTTTAATAAATCTGCAAATGAGACACATATTTTCATACATCTACAGAACATAAATCTGAAGGTCGGGTTCAAAATCCTCATTGCATTTGTTAACATATAAGAGTTATGACTTTACAGAGAGAATTTTGGATTTCCCTTTTTATCCCTGCATAAATCAGAAAATAGTATAAAGTTTGGTTTAAAGTGAGAACCGACTCTGAGACAAACATCATTCTGGGAAAAGCTGTGAAATGTAATATTCTGTAATGTTGTTTAGATAAAGCTGGTGAATACGGTACAAACAAACAAACAAACAACATAATCAACATACACACAATTACCCGTAAACATCCCCTTAAATAAACTTTAAATATGCAAATGTGAAAATATTCCTAATGCAAACATTTTTAGACATTCACAGAACATAAATCTAAATTTCATTTGTTGACATATTACAGTCAAAGGTTTTGTGCTGAGGGATTTTTCTTTTTATCACTCAAAAATCGACACTTCTGAGGTGTTAACCAAAGTGTTTTTTTGGTTGTTTGGGGGCTTTTATACGTTGACATTTATTCACAGACATTTTGAGAGATGACAGGATATGAGAGTGACATGGAAGTGCCCCAGGCCGGGACTCGAACCAGGGCTGACGCACGACAGCCACTCTGACACAGTCAATCAGGTGCCGTCTTGCTCATTATGCGTCTAAATTAAGGCCCGCCCACAGACCCAGTGACGACAGCAGGTGGAGCTCGCCAAAAGGTGCTGGATTGCTCGTTTTGGCGCGCAAAATAAGACCCGCCCACGACTCGGAGAGTGCTTTTCCCTCCAAAAGTTTAAATGTCGCAGTCTGATGTCACTCTGGTCGGACCAGCGCTGCTTGGAGGACGTTAACAAGGTACATAAACTACTCTGTGTTAATCTGATTTGTTTGTACAGTTACCTGCTCAGTGAAGGTGTATTTAATCTGTGTTGGAGGTTGACCCAGGAGAGTACAGATCAGTTATTTCTTGCCTGGCTTCTGGTGAAATTAACTCTAATGTTACTGTGGTGTATCAGTGAGTTTAAGCTAGTTTTAATCGTCATGTGTTGGCTCAGCACAGTAAGAGAACCAGCCTCCGTGAGGTTTGTTTTTGCCCTAAATGTTTCTAAACTAACTCTGAAGATAAAGCTGTAGACGTCTCATTAAACTGAAAAGTGTCGCGGTAAATTCGGCTGTAACAAAACCCTCTAACCACATCGAATTAAATGTGTTATCAATGTTGTGTTTAGCTTGGTGCACCAAACCTCATTTGGATTTTGAAGGTTTTTACTCTGCCGTGTTTATAACCAGAATAATGCCGCAGTAAATTCAATTCGGGACACTTTCCAAAACAAGCGAATAGTTTCGGTAAAGTCGGCATGAAAGCTTTTGTAATTAACTGACACAAACAGCTATTACATCGAAATAAATCAATTATGAAAGATATGTTTTGTTCATTGCACCAAACCTCATTGGGATTTTGAAGGTTTCTTTCTCTGTCGTGTTTTTTTACCAGAATAATGCGCAGTAGATTCAATTTTGGACACTATCTTAAAACAAGTCGCTAGTTTGGTGAAGTCGGCATGAAACACTGATTCATTTATTGATTTATTTATTTTTTTCGATAGCATCAAACATTGTCTGCTAACGTTTACTGTATAGTTAGGTGGTTATGATCGCTGTTAGCTAGCTGACTTTGTCACAGGTGCATGCAGGGTTTAGGAAAGCAGCGGCTCAGTTTCCTTTATTAACTGCTTAAGGACACCTGAACCAGGTATTGCCAGTATAACGAGCTTTTAAAAACACCTGAGTAATTTTCCCAGGTTCTCTGTTAGCTACCTGTGTATCTGTGGTGCAGAGTGTTAGCATCGTTACCCTGATGAAAGACGTTAACATGGTCACATTATCACTGTAGAGCTGAATATGTGAAACAGCTCTGAATGCAGCACAGTCAGCCAACAGGGCTCATGTGTTTTATCATGTCTGAGCAGGTTAGCCACTCTCAATATTTTATCATGTTAATGAAGCTAACAGCGGCTCAGTGAAGGGTTTATAACATTTCACCAACAGCTAATATGAAATATACCTGTGGGGCTACCTGTAATATCAGGAAGCAGACAGATAAAAGGCCATTTTGTGCAGCTAAAGTAATATATATGCTCATAATGCAGCCTCATTGTAGTCTGCACAGAATGGTTCGTGTGTTTGTCTCAGTTCTTAGTAATATAAAATAACAGGACCTGAAATAAATCCAAAAGGCATTTTTTTTGTCAAGATAATTAACAGGCTCCTCCTCAGCTTGCACCAGTCATTGATTTTGTTTCCACTCTCACTTCATCTCTTTGTTTTCAGTTGATTGAATCCAGGCCTGAATATGATCTCTGAACTTTAAACATTAATGCTCATGTTTTATTTGATCACAGCAAAGGAAAAAGGTTTAATTTTTCTGAATATATTAAATATAATCTTAACATAAATGTGTTTTGTCTATTTCAGGTGTCTGGCCAGCGCACTGACAGACCTGAGGACTTTCACCAGGGCAGGGCAACAGTCTCACTGCCTCTCACACCTCAAGGTAAAAAGCATCTGAGGTACTGAAACAGTCAATTATACTTGTGATTTTTGTTCTAAATGACAAAGACCATGCTAGCATTTACAAAGTCTAGGATCGTACTGTAAAGTGTGTGAATGTGCAGGTGCATGTGAGTCCTCTTCTCAGACCTCCATGTGGTCATGATGTGATATTAAAGGCTTCCTCTTCTCCCTCAGTGAAACGTGGGACCTGCTGCTGTGTTCCTGTGAGCTCTGTGCTGAGTTCAGTGTTCAGAACTTTGCAAAGAGTTTACCAAAAAGCAGCTTCAAGTGGAGTGAACTCTTAGGAGAGATACCTGGACCAAACAAAGGTCAGTGCCTGCAATGGAGGTGCCAAAATTAAAGGCAGAGTACGTAAGATATGTCAGGTGCTGTTCGTTAACACACAAGTGATCAGAATCAGAATCAGAAATTCCTTCACAGTAGGCCTTATTATCAGATTTTCTTACATACTCTGCCTTTAATTAAAGTTCCTGGCCATTTTTACTGCAATTTTCCAAATTCTCTATAAAACTACTCATTTAAAATGATTCCAAATTGGTAAACAAGTAACTTCAATAGGAGATAAAAGAAGCAGAAGTAGCACTTTAATTGTGTAGTTTTACTGAGAGGAAAGTATGAACGATAAGGCAGTTAACAACACCTAAGTGCATGTTATTGATCTCTTTATATGAACTATTTAACATGTATATACACCATCAGCCAAAACATTGAAACACTAACAGGTGAGGTGAGCATTGATCACGTTGTTACAATCAAATGTTCTGCTGGAAACTTTGAGTCCTGGCATTTATGTGGACGCCTCTTTGGCGAGTGTCATCCACCCAAACATGGTTGCAGACCAAGTACCCCCCCTCATGGCAACAGCACTCCCTGATGGCAGTGCCCCCCCTGCAGGTCAGTGCACCTGCAACACCGCAGAAAATGAACCTGAACTGGCCTTTGAGTTCCTCAGATCCCAAACCAAATGAGAATCTGTGGGATGTGCCAGAACCAAATGGTCATGGTACATCCAATGGACGCTCAGTTGGATTGAGATCTGGGGAATTCAGAGCCCAGGTTGACACTTTGAGGACTTCGTCATGTTCTTCAGGTCGTTCCTGAGCAGTTTTTGCAGTGATGCAGCTACATTGTCCTGCTGGGGGGGCACTGCCATTGAACAGTGTCATTGCCATGAGCGGCTGTACTTTGTCTGCAGCTGTGTTTGGGTGAGTGGTGCTTCTCAAAGCGGCGTCCTCATGAATGCTGGGACTCCAGGTTTCCCAGCAGAACGTGACATTGTCACAAGATCATCAATGTTGTTATTTAATCTGTCATTGGTTTTAATCTTATGGTGGATGGTTTTATGTAAACACGTTACAAACAAAAACCTCCACAAAAACCTCTATGAACAAACACACTAAACCTTCATAAACAAACAAAAAAACTCCACAAACAAACAAAAACCTCCACAAACAAAACCTCCACCAAGAGACATCAGACTACCACTGCTCCTCTTTTTCTTCCTGCAGGTGATGGACGAGTTGTCGAGTGGTCAGGACGAACAAGACGAGCCACAGCAGGAGTATCTGAGTATCTGTCTTCTGATGAAACTCCTTCAGGTTGTGTAGTTGTTTGTTGACGACAGTTTCAGCTGCTCAGACAGTGAGTGCTGCTGTCTTTACTGCCTATTTATATAATAAAGCCTTTTTTTTAAAATTACCCTTTGTTGTGGTTTTAATCCCGCTCAGCCCTGATTTTTTAAAGAACGTGTTGAATCTTTTGATGTAGTCCAGTGTTTCCATTCAGTGCCACTGTCAAAACTTGAACTATATTTACTATATACATTTGTTTCTGTAGCTTCCATCACCTTCACTTTCTATTCCTGTTTTGGGAGTGATTGATTTAGAAAATAAGTCATACACATACTTATCGTTAAAGTTAAAGGTGTGGTAGCTGTCTTTGTGGTTGTGGTTTCATTGGTTGAGGGAACACAGGAGAGCTTGGCGGCCATTTTGTACCAGAAATGATACTGCTGTATTTGAGGGTGCAAGTCAAAAGAAAATGGACAGTTTAATCCATGGGGAAACAACAAGCCGCTGAATACTTGAGACATTTTAGTGGACCATGTGTGCAATAGATTCATATTTGAATCTAATAAGAGACTACAGAGATAATTGAGAGTAAAACAAGTCAGAAGAATCATATTCAGCTATCTGCCTCAGATGATTTTATTATTTTTAATAAATCAACTCAGTATACAGCGACGGGTAATATAATAAAGCTTTCAATATGATTACAAAAATAATTTGGAAAGTATTTGATTGTGGTTTCATCTGCAGAGCCAGAGATAAAGATTGAAATCAGTGTTTTTAATACGTTAAAGGACATTTATATTTCCAGAAGTTCAGACTCTTCTTCAGTCAGGCTTCAAGATTCACCTGTTCCAGTTTCACCTCGTTTGAACTGTAATAGGGAGAAAAAAACAACATAAATTTACACAATCTACTCAAATTATCCTCTTAGTGAAACTGCACTATATTTATGGTTTGTAAATAATTAAGAGGTACAAAAAGTTGTGAAAGCTGTCCAGACGATCGCCTCAGCTGTCAAACTACGTCCACTATGTTCAAAGTGTCTGACAAGGTTATAGAAAGAACCCTGTTAACGATACCGACCATTTTCTTAAAAAGGAAAATCTTCTCTCCAAATCTGTCAGACTCCATTCACAGAAACAGTCATTTTATCACACTGAATTCAAACTTGACAGAAACTCACCAAAACTTTCTTGGTTTAACTTTCCAGTGTTCGAACAATCACCAGCTCTAGTTTGGTTGAAGTAAACCTTTAATTTACTGAGTTGGAGGTGGAAATATTTGGAGAGGAGCAGGAAGCAGCATGTAAGCCAGAGTTATGTTACATCAACACAGTGAGTTAATGGTTTACTTCAACCAAACCAGCGTTGGTGATTGTTGGAACAGTGAATTATTTCCTTCAAGTGTGACTGAAGTGTGTTTTATGATGTAGAATTGCTGTTTGTGTAGATATAGTTTGGTTTATTTAGCCATTATCTGGTGAAACAAAAACACTTTCCTCTTTCACAATAAGGTCTCTTTCTTTGCAGGGATGCTTTCTGTGATGTTGTCAGACAACAATCTGAGCCTGTCAGACCACACTGCCACCCGTCATGGCTGCCGGCTGAGGTGATACACTGGAATGATTTCAAAACTTTCTCTACCTTTAAATACGATGAATATCAAGCTTCAAAACGTACCGCGTTCTTCAGCAAGTTTCCAGATTTGGTGAAGATGTTGGACCTCCTGGAGGCTGGTTTGGTTGTTTCTGTGTTGTTCTGTGGGTTCGTCTGCGTCAGAGACGGTGAGTGAGGCCGGGAGAGGCTGGGTGAGTGTGATGAGGGCTGCGACAGCGAGTAAGACTGAGGTGTCAAGTAACTCTGGGTCGGGTTTGGTGTGTACGGCTGAGGTGGGACGTAAGGCTGGGAGGAGGTGTAGGTCTGAGGAGGGGTGAAGGTTTGAGAAGGGGTGTAGTTTTGAGAGGGGGTGAAGGTTTGAGAAGGGGTGTAGTTTTGAGAGGGGGTGAAGGTTTGAGAGGGGGTGAAGGTTTGAGGAGGGGTGAAGGTTTGAGAAGGGGTGAAGGTTTGAGAAGGGGTGAAGGTTTGGGCCTGTGAGTACGTGTGTGTTGGTGTGTAAGACTGAGGCAGTGAGACGGATTGTGTCTGAGCTGGTGTGAAGGGATTGGCTGCTGTAAAGCTCTGCGTGTTCAGGTACGGCTGTGTCTGCGAGACGGACTGAGGTACTGGCGTAGATTCGAGCAGAGTGGGCGGCGGCGGCGGCGGGAAGCTCTCGTTTCCGTCCTCGTCGTCATTCCCAGAGATGCCAATTTCATAGTGCCTCTTCCTCAGCTCTCCCAGGCGGACTCGCTCCTGCTCCAGCTGGCTCTCCAGCTGCAGGACCCTCACCTGAGAGAAGAGCACCGTCAACTACTTGTTATCGACGGAAAACACAAGACCAGTGCTGGGATTTGAAAGCCTTACCTGAGCCTCCATTTCCTCTGTTTTCAGCTTGATCCGAGACAAGCCAGAGAAGTCCATCACACCTAGAAACACACATCAGACTTAAAACTGCTGTCCAACAAATTTCTTCTTTCTTTGATCTTCCCCAGAGGATGAACTCCCCTCATGTTTCATCTAGAACCACTATCAGCTCCAAAAAGTCTGATTAATTGGCCTCTACTAGCAGGACAACAGGTATAACTGAGTGATTCAAAATGAGATGCATTCTGGGTAATGTTTTCTGACACATTCACAACATCAAATTCATGTATAAAATATCAGTGTTGTGTTCACAGCTAGTTTCTGCTGCCTCTTAGTGGCAGAAAAGCTCAATTAATGCCGGTTTAATGTCACCAGAGTCTGATAACCTGCAGTCGTACTCGTCAGCAGCTTCACTCACCTTGGTCGGAGATCTGCCGCTGCCCGTGTTTGGTGGAGGTGACGACCACAGCAGCCATGTCGTTTACATGTCGGGAGGCCTGCTGCAGCGTGTGCAGCTTCTTGTTGTTGCGGTCGGCCTTCACCTGAAATAGTTGTAAAACAAAGAAGCACCATATTTTACCGAATCCCATTTTTTGTATTCTTAAAAGTCAGTCATGTTTCATTTTACTTGTTACGAGCAAAATAATTCCCTTAAATTTATTGATTTATAGTGGTTTCAAGTAAATTAAGACTTGAGAAATTTCAAGGGGAAGTTTCTCTTTTGTGGAAGTGCAAACGACTCAGATGTCTGAAATGTGACAAGAGGCTTCAACTATACAGGCATTTTCTTTTTAAACAAGTTAACAATAAATTATCGTGTTTGTTTTTAAGCAAAATCTGAATCTAAAAAGTAACTCAGCGCTCAAATAAATGTCGTTTATTGGAGCAAAGAGTTGAATATTTCACCCTCGTACTCGTGGACGTAGAGTCTTTTTGTCTATGTCGGTTCAACAAAGAAACAAACAATACTCATATAAAAGCACCACTTGACTGGATGACTTCACAAACCAACAGGAGAGTATTCAGATGTTTGTACCTTCGAGGCAGCAACCAGCTGTGCAGTGCTCGCAGCGATCTCGTGTGAACAAGCGATGAGCTCCTCATATGTACCGTTCTCACCGACAACCCGGTCGGCTGAGTCTCTGACAGCAGCAGAAGAGAACAAGATCATTTTTTTATGGTTTGATATTCAGGATGATTTAATGATGCACAGTGTGTGTTTGTACTGATACTTACAGCAGCTGTGTGGCGCCCCAGCCCACAGCTTTGGAGGCGGAGATGAGTCCTTCGGTCCAACGAGAGTTTTTGGCATAAAACTCTGTAACAGACGCTGCCCCCTACAGGAAGAACAAATACAGTTAGCTTCCTAGCTACTGTACTTAGCAGTAGTGACAGTTTTTTTAGTGACAAAAAACATCTTCAAATCACAAGTTCGCGCTTGTAAAACTTAATTGCTGTGAGTACACGGTAAAAGCTGAAGGTAAAGCCGCATTTTAAAAGATTTTCTCATTTGGATTTAACTGTTTGAGGAGTCTATGTCCCCCCGTCCACAGTGAAGATTACGCCCCTCTCTTCCATTGGCTTAAATTGACAGATTAATAAAGTCTCCTGTCTGTTACTTGAGCTCCAGCACACAAGCACTTGTAGCAGCAGGCTCGTATTTGCCAACAAGCACTTTAAATGTAAGTTCAAGCTGCGCAAAGCAGCAAGCATTTTAATACGGATCGAGCAGAACAAATTCTTTTTATATGATGTATAAGTTTTAAATCATAGGTTTCAGTCTTGTAACTTGAACTTCAGCTGACAGAGAGTCACACAAACTCACCCTGCCTCCTTCCACGATGTCTTTTTGCAGGTCAGTCGAAGCCGTCACCAACATGTGAACAGCCTGCAGAAAAAGAGAGCAGAGAAGAAGAAATACTGAGTGAAAATGAATCACAAGTTGACAGAAATGTGTGTGAAAGTACACTGACTTCTTACCTTCATCAGGTCTGAACAGGATCCCAGGATACTGTGATGAGCAGAATATAAATCATGCAGGTAAGAAACTAAATAAGGAACTTAAAAATCATTAATTTTAGGATACTTCAGTGTTCTTCTCACCTCTGGTTGACCTCCAGCTTCAAACCACTCGTGTCTCTCTTTGCCTGACTCAGAATCTCCTGAGAAACAAACATAGAATTAGGAATATTCAACATCACCTGGTGAAGGTGTACACATTTATCTGTCATGATGTGTGTGTGTGTCCTCACGTCCATCCGCAGCACAGCCTCTTCAATGGCAGTTGACGTGGCGAGCATCTCTTTATCCACCACGTATCCCAGCTCCTCTGTCAGCACATCTCGTCCTTTCGGACGCAGATCCTAAACATGAATCACACGGTTACAGCACACGTTACGGAAAAACTGGACAAAAGTGTTTGTAACCGGTAAAAGAAATGTGACCAACCTGTCCCAGAGCGAGGATGCGTTGGACGGTGTAGCGCACCGCAGACGGATCGGCTCTTTGTAAACTGGCCTGAATCTTCAGATCCTTCAGGAACTGAAGGCAGTTGTTGGCACAGTCCCGACAGCTGTCGGTCAAACCTGCATCAGACGAGCAAACAGGAGGGCGTGTTCACTAGGTCACAAGTTTAATTTAAATCTCCCACACAGATAACAGTGTGGATGTGTGTCTCTTACGGTCGGCCTGGTCGGTGGGAGCGGAGTGAGACGTCGCTGCTCCGTTGACGATGGTGTCGGCAGCGAGGTGGGAGAACTGTGTGACGGCTCTCAGCAAACCGCTGGCATCTAAGAAAGAAGAGAGGAGAATTAAATTTCCTCTTTGATTCTTTGGTTTTGGTTTTTAAGTTCAATCATCAACTAAACAACTGAAATGAGGCGAATCTAACTGATGTATAAAATGTCCACACCGCCAAACAAGTCCTATTAGAAACACATTACATGACTCCATTACCACTCAAAGTAATCCATTACTGTATCCCCCCCAACACTGTCAGCATCTTAAAAAACATCTCCGGATCTGAACATACAGAACGACTCACTCACCGTTCCTGTTTCCCAGGTAGACCATGTGACTCTGCTGCATCTTGTCGATAGAACTCAGAGTGATTTCAGCTCGATTCACCAAATAATCTAGAAAAAAACAGATGAAAGACAATAAATGAATCGATCTTCAGTACAATTTAACTTTTATCCCGTTCTGTTTTACTCAGGTTTTAGGGAACGTGCCCACAAAGTGTTTTTTTCTGGGAAGGAAAGTGCCGGCTGTGCACTCAGGAGCTCTGAGATGAAGTTTCTCACTCTATGACAAGAATATCTCATGATATAAATCTGTGTTTTAAAGAATTAAGAGGTTTCACCAGGTGAGCTGATGCAGCAGACGTGTATGGGGTCGTCCAGTTTGGCCACAGCGTCCAGTATGATGCCCTCTGCCTCCACCACGGCACACTGCAGCAGACAGAACTGCTCCTCCTGCAGCTTCTGGGTCAGCTCGCCTTCACGACAGGCCTGATCCAACACACACACACACACATATCAGTAACTAACCATGAAGAAATGGACAACAGCTTCAACGTGCAGTAGCTCGAACAGTGCAGACCTGATGCTGTAACTGAGCGTGCAGGTTTCCCAGCTCCATGTTGCTCCTCTGCCTCTCCTGCTCCAGGGAGCTCTGGTGGAGCTGAGCCTGCTGTCTGAGGGAGTTCAGCTCGGCCTCCTGGTCCCTGACGGAGCGCAGCAGCACCTCCCTCTCCGCCTGCAGCCCAGCCAGCGTGCTGCTCAGCTGGGTGCCACTCTGAGGACCAAAACACAAATCAACATTTATTTATCTATTTATCTATCTTAATCAAGATGACTTGTAGACGATGTCAGGAGACTTTCGAGAAATATTCCCACCATTTCTTTGCTCTGCAGCGCGCTGTTTGCTCGTGACAGCTCTGCTCGTGTCGAATCCAGCTCTCGTTTCAGCCTGTCGATCTCCAACTTCTGCTCTGCGTTGATGGTGAGCTATGGAAAGACAAGTTTATCTATAAAGCATCTTTCAACCAGCTGTGGAAGATGAATTCAAATGCTTTACTTGAATAAAAGCGCAAATACTACACTGTGAAAATACTCCACTACAAGTTAAAGTCCTGCAGAGATGCTCCTGGATGAATGAATGATTTTGAAGACAAGGTTATATCAGGAAAATGTAAATGCTGGAGTGTGAACTCTCCAACACCTGCTCTGTCACGTATCCTGGGAACTTTTAACATGCTGAGATGACAGAATATTTCCTCTTCACTAAAGTTTTACTTGCAGCAAGTAAGAAAAAAAGCTGTGACAACAATTCTGCTTCTCTGTTTAGTTTTGACTCTGGGGAAAGTCAACGGACCATCTGAGAGGTCTCAACAGTTCTGAAGAGACAGGAAGCACACATCTAGACCAAAACATTTGGAAGACACTCGTGTACCTGCTGCTGCAGCTGAGCTCTCAGGGCCTCCAGCTCTCGGTTCAGTCGGTCTCTCTCCAGGTCCAGAGAGCCCTGCTGCTGTTGGGCCTGTTGTCTCAGCGAGGACAGCTCGGCGTCTCTTTCTCTGGCAGAGCGCAGCAGCACATCGCGCTCCGCCTGCAGAGCTGCCAGGCTGCTGCTCACCTGAGATCCCTCCTGAAGACACAGGAACAGGAACAGGTGAGTGAATGAAAGGTGTGATGTTAAAACATGATGCGTTCATTCACTATTCCACTATCTTACACATCTTTGATGCGACTGTTTGGCTTTGGGAGAAATGTGACCAAACTACATGGTCAGAGATTCCGATTCTTTGGACTAACCTGAAGGAAGTGATTTGTATTAGAACCATGATTTCTACCTCCGATTCCTCCGAGTCACAGTTTCTTTATTGTTCGTTATAAAAATTCAGTCTCACCTTCTCTTTATTGTCCAGAGTACTGCGAAGGACCGCCAGCTCTGCTTGTTGCTCCAGAAGTTGTTGGTTCAGTTTTTGGACCTCGTGCTGCTGCTGATTCATCTGATCAGGAGATGAGACAGTCAACACTTATGTTTCTCTTTATATCGGGAGGGGTTATAAGTGGTACTGTCTGCACAAGTTGAAATCTCACCCAGTTACTTTTCTCTTGTCGTAGATTTTCCAGCTCATTCTCCAGCTGCTGTCTGGCTCGCAGCAAGTCGTCTTGACTGTGTTTTGTACTTGACAGCAACTTCACGGTCTCAGCGTTCTGCACAAACACACAGACAACAACAAATAACAAAATTTTTTCTCAAAACTTTCGAGATTTTGAGAAATTTCTTGGTCAGACGAGAAGATCAATTCCACATCTTTTCAAAAGACTTTATCTTTCTTAAAGAAACAACAATAATGAGGCAGTTCACCTTCTTCATTAGGTCGGCGTGGCTGGTGATCAGCTCTGCGTGTCTCTCTTTGAGCTGACTGAATCGAAGCTCTGCTGCCTGAGCTCGAGCTGCAGAGAGACGATGAGATGAAGACGAGACACTCACTCAGTAAGATTCACTTCCATTTATGTGGCTGTTTCACTGGGACACGAATCTGTTTACTCACTGTCCGCCTCCTTGAATCCGATCTGAGCCCCGACACCGGCGACGTTAGCGCACCGCAGTGCCTCCACTTCCATCCGCAGGTGTTCGTTTTCCACCATGGCCATCTGTTTGTGTGTGCGCTGCTCATCGACCTCGGCCTCCAGACGATTCACTTGAGCCTTTAACTCAGTTACACACCTCTGAGCCTGAGGAGAGGAGGAACATGAGAGAATATTTCATCTTTGAGTGTCTGAAAACTGGCAGCGTGTTTTTCTCTGTAAGGGTTTTAATATTTTCACAGTATCTATTTAGCATCTAGTCCTGCTTTATAATCTGACACTGTTCAGTCAAGAAGCAGCCGGACTGACCTCGGTCTTGATGAGCTTCAGTTCAGGTTTGAGCGCCTCCAGCTCTCTCTTCAGACTGTCGTTCTCCGTTACCCTCTGCTCCAGTGCAGGATCAGGTGCTGCCATTTGGCTGAGCAGATAGTACTGTTGTGAAAAGAAAACTAAACATTAGCCGCGATGCCACAGAGGTGAAAAACATCATTTTGCTTTTAACTTGCACATCAGCATACCTGTGGCGCTTCCCTGTGCTCTGGCTGCGGCTCCACTTCCTCTTCCTCGCGAGGCTCCGCGTTCGGCATCACCACCACCGGCTTTTTATATTCACCCAAGGCGGCGGCCCGGAGGAAGTTTGGAGGAGCCTGTGGGGTAAAAAATAAAATGTGAGCTTTTATAGCAGCTGATTCCAAACATTTGAACAGAAATGTACGCGTGAAAACATTTCCAGAAACTTACATCTGGAAGATCTGGGATCTGGATGACACTTTTAAAGAACTCCATTTCTCTGGCTCTGTCGAAGAACTGCGTGAGGCTGTGGAAGAAGGCACAGCTGTCACTCACAAAGCCATAAGATAAAGATAAAACTGTGTTTTTACCTAACGACACTGATAACCTACCCTGTGAATAGATCACGGAAGCGCTCTCGATGTCCCAGAAGAACATCCGGAGCAATGCCTGAAAACCAGAAGGATATGATGGATTGAAGACTTGGGCTAACACAGCGAGGTTTGACAGAATACACGACATATTTCTTTGTCACTCACGGCTGTGAAGTTTGAACAGCAAGAGGACCGAGAAGTGGTAGAGGAAGCTGCAGTCCAGGATGAGCGGTATCAGAGGAGTCAGTCTGCACTGTCCGGCTGGAGTGGTAGATTTGGCCCCGTTGGCGTCCAGCTGACGTAGAACTTAATAAGAGGAAAAACATCGGAGCAAAATTCACATCTGGACACCAAAAAAAAAAACCAAACCTGAATATGTAGAGAGAGTCTCCTCCGGGTGGACTCACCTGTCTCAGACATCTTCAGTCCAGCTTCCAGGTAATCCAGCAGCTCCTGTGTCATATCTAAACTACAGTACAAGAAAACAAACACATTTAATTAGAAACATGTGCAGCAGCTGCAAGACAACAACAACACAGATGTGAGGAGAAACTTACACTTTAGTCATGTCATTTCCTGCTTCCCTGTCCAAGGTCTCATCACTGGCCTCCATGTTTCCCGGGATCGTCTTGTGCTGTGGAGAGCGGTTGTTTGTTTTAGCTTCACCATTCTGAGTTTGTCAAATTATCTGTCACATTATTTATGAGTTACCTTTGCATGAAATTCCATTTTGAGGCAGAGGAATTTGGCTGACAAGGCAACGATGTGGCCGTATCGATCGTGTAAGTTTCCCTGAAAAACATTCAGATATTTAAATTGTGATTTTTTTCCTTTGTTTACATGCAGGACTCAAAATAGAAATGACGAACAGTACAGTGTTTGTATGTGTGAGTACATGCAAGTTATGTTAGATGCATTCCTAGATGTGACAATAACTCCTAATCACTCGTTAACTCTGAAACTCACCCAGAGAATTCCCATATCTTTAACATTGCGACAGTATCTGTGAGAATCTCTGACCGCCTGCAGGTGAGACAGGAACAAAGATTAAACATCACCAACGTGGAAGAGAAAAGTAAAACAGAAGTACATGAGGAGATCGAGCAGATGTATAAATTAAAACCTACATTTCTGTGTCCGTCGCGGAGCACTTTGTGCAGCAGGTAGCAGAACTTCCAGCTGATAATGGAGTTGCTGGACAGCGGCAGGTTCAGGATGTAGGACCAGAAGGTGGAGGCTCCACCCTCCTTATGTGTTCCCATGAGGATATCTTTACAGCTGTCAAGGAAACTCCAAAACACTAATGCAGAAAGCTAACTGTGATGCTGATGAACTAGGGACCGACCAATTATAGTGCCAGTGCTTAGCATTTTTCTGATTATTGGCATCAGGGTTTTTTGCTACAAAAACACACAAATGTGTCTCTGATGTAGCACTCTTTCTCCTTCTGTAGTCACCACTAGTGTGACGTTAACCCAACTTAATCTCTCACTTGGTTACATGTCATCAGGTCAGTTCTCCCAGCCCCTGAGTCAATACAGCATGACAATAATCTCTAACCATTAAAACAATCTGGTGGAGGGGCCTTTAGAGATTATAATGTCAGGGGCACAAGAAAATTATTGGTGGTGTGGGTCATGAGTCTTAAAACCCAGAAATCAGTTTGCATTTTCGTCCTTCAGTTCCATCTCCAAGTCAGTTCTCTTAAGTAGTTTTCAGTAAAATACCTGAAATAAGGCATGTGTTTTTTTTTGTTTTTTTTTTACGGCATAATATACATCATTAAATGTCCCACAGTTTAATTATGAAGCTCTTCTGTGTGGTAAAAACAGTTATCAGTTGCTAACAAGTGTCTAAATGAAACTACAGAGGTTTTCTGGGACATTAAACGAGACTCATCTACTCACTAGTCCGTCTTTACAGGCCCTCTTTAGTTACACACTATTCCAATTCTAACTTTCTACATTGTTCAGTTTATAGAAAACCAGTGTAGTAATTGTGTAGTAAGACACTTAGTGGTGGTGACCGTTAGCAAAGCCTGTTTATAACCAAACATTAGCTTTTTACTTCTAGAGATTTCATTTGCGCTTTGTCTGTTAAGATTATCTTGCTGGACGAAACGTGTACTTATCATAAACTTGTCTTTGTCACTGAAATTATATTCAGGAATAATCTCAAAACCTAAATCCCATAGGTTTGTTGTGGAGGAAACCAACACGACGCTAACCTCTGTGTTAGCCTACATAAATACATGGTCTCTACATCACTCCAAATGTATAAATATTACTAACTTTGGGCCAGAACTGAAAAAGATATTGTCCAAACATAAAATAAAGCATGTGATAATTCATTTTTAGTCAGTAAACATCACACTTGTGTCATAGCAGGTTAATGAAGCTATGCTAGCCTTATCTAATGCGCCATTTTGTTTTTTTTCAACCGCCGTTATTATCTGTTCTGACGTCATCCTCATCGCCTTCATCACACAGCATAAAATTACAAATATTAAAGAATAAACATCCTCAACTTTTTTCAATATATGGTGACACTAAAGACAGAAATAACGACATTCCCATCTGCCTCAGTTGCACTTTCGTGTTTAGCTAATTAACGATGGTTAGCATGCTAGCAAACACTTTAATCTAAAACCTTACATTAGCACATTTTGCTTACAAAGCTGCTAGCATGGCTGCAAACTGGACTTTTTCTCAAGTAATTTGTGAGTGAAGAAGGATACTGCGCACATATTTCTCTTTAGGTGGTGTTTCAGTGGAGGTGAGAGTCTTGCTAATGTTGTGAAGCTGAAAGAAAAACGAGACAACAAAACCAAACATCAGGAATCAAACTGGATCCAAACAGCTCAACTTCCTACAAACTGTCAACATGAAGCTGCTGGTTACGGAAATAGATGAGACTCGTAGATAAAAGACGAGCAGACAAACGTTGACTAGTGTTATTTAACATATGTGTATTTCTGTGTTGGTTTTAGCTTCACATTCGATATAATTGGTAGTCCAAAATAAGACAGTCATTGAAGGCATCACACAGACGAATTTAACAATAAACCTCGTAAGGAATCAGTTTTTTAAGTAACACAGTTTAATTCTGCCTTCATAAAATCTTATTTACTCACCTGCTGTTTACCAAACTGCTCTTTCTCCGCAGCCAAAGCTTTTTCCGTCTTATTGTCGCTTTTGTTCTTTGTTTTGCTCATCTTGTCACTGTAAGTTAAAAGTCTGTTAAATCCACGGACGTCTCCAGGTTTGTGCTCCTCACCTGCGCTCTCGTGCCTCTTTAAAACAATAACAGGTGCGACAGACGAGTCGTGCGCATGTCCCCGAAGGATTCCTCCTTCAGCTTAACCTCCTCAAATCAATGCAACGCAGTCTTCCAGGAGGAAACAAGGCACCTTCTCTGGTGCGTAAAAGCTCTCCAAATGCGTAAAGACGCGCGCCAAATCAGCGAGGACGATTATTTAAATAAAAATGTGAGCATCGGGCAATCAAATAAAGGTTTGTATATAAATATTTTTATATCAAATGCATTGACAAGATCACAAAGTTACAAATTATAAGTAAAAACTTTAAACAGCAAACGACAT